>NC_041382.1:371115687-371174848 GCF_002162155.2 Triticum dicoccoides
GGATTGGGCTTGGGGGGTCTCGGTGTCAAAACCGGCAGATCTCTGGTAGGGGGTCCCGAACTGTGCGTCTAAGGTTGATGGTAACAGGAGACAGGGGACACGATGTTTACCAAGGTTCGGGCACTCTCTATGGAGGTAATACCCTACTTCCTGCTTGATTGATGTTGATGAATATGAGTATTACAAGAGTTGATCTACCTTGAGATCGTAATGGCTAAAATCCTAGAAGTCTAGCCTATGTGATTATGATTGTCTCTGCCTCTACGTACTAAACCATCCGGTTTATATAGACACCGTAGGGGACTAGGGTTACACAAAGTCAGTTACAGAGAAAGGAATCTTCATATCGAAACGCCAAACTTCCCATCCACACCAAGGAGAGTCCCATCCGGACACGGGTGAGAGTCTTCGGTCTTGTATCTTCATAGCCCACCAGTCTGGCCCATGTCCAACAGGCCGGACAGCCGAGGACCCCTTAGTCTAGGACTCCCTCAGTAGCCCCTGGACCAGGCTTCAATGACGAGGTGTCCGGTGCACAGATTTTCTTCGGCATTGCAAGGCGGGTTCCTCATTCGAATACTCCAACACAGTCTTCGAAAACAACGAACATGTCCGGGTCTGCAAAACAAGTGCCGCACACAACCGCAGAGAGTATAATATTTCACGAGTCCAATCTACTGACAACTTTTTGGTAACGTGATATCACGTCCCTGCCCGGTTATTATTTCGAACCGTTTTTCGGCCTACCACTCCATATTTCGAGATGCGGTTTTATTGGCACGTCTTGTCAAAGCACAGACCGTGTCCCCTTATTGTGGGATTATCATCAATATGGGTATGGGTAATCCAACCGTGCCACCAACACGGCCCTTGGGGAATAGGCGAGTTTTATGGCGAGTGGGGAGGCACTTGATATTCACTACCTTTATAAGGAGATAAGGATTCACCTCTTTCACCCACACCTTCTCACTTTCCGCCTACCCACTCTCGAGCTCCAGCACCCAAGTTCTCACCTTTTCTGCCAAAAAAAAGCACTCCGACCATGTCCGGAGCGCAGGGCAAGTGGATGGCCTCCACCGTCAAGGAGAAGGACATCACCCAGCTTTGGGAGGCTAGATATTTGGCCAAGGAGGTCACCCATCGGTTCCGAATGAGGGACAAATCGTCCCTACCCCGAAGCCCCATGAGAGGGTAGTTTTCATCCCCCACTTCGTCTACGGGATGGGATTTCCACTGCACCCCTTTGTCCGCGGGCTCGTGTTCTACTATGGGCTGGATTTCCATGATCTGGCCTGAAATTCCTTCCTCACTATCTCAGCACTCATCGTCGTGTTTGAGGCTTTCCTCTGCATCTCACCCAGTTCGGATTGTGGCTGAAGACCTTCAATGTGAAATCGAAGGTGGTGGGCGGCCAACACGCAGAGTGCGGAGGCGCCATGGTGAGCAAAATGTCCAACGTCCCGTGGCCCAAAGGCACCTTTGTGCAGACCGCCAAGGGGTGGCAGAAGTTGTGGTTCTACATCACAGATCCCCGCGACACTACCTGGGCCGCGGTTCCTAAATTCAAATCCGGGGCCCCAATGTGGCTTACCTCCTGGCAAGAGAAGGGCCTGGATTGGTCTTCGTCGGACGAGCTGACATCGCTTCAGATGCGCATCAGGAGCATGATGGACAAGAACGTCAAGCTTGTCGATGTGATTCAGGTGATGCTAGTTCGCCGGATCCTTCCATGCAAGAGCCGGGCTTGCCACCTATGGGAGTTCGATCCGGCCGAGCACAAGACCTTGCAACGGTTCTTCGGAACTACGCACGAAGATATTTGGAAGGTGCTCTTCAAGGCCAACGAGATGTGGCCGAAGATGACTGAGGACCGTGGGCACGACCTGGCCCATCCCGCCAGTTCGGTAAGTTTTCCATGTTTCAAGGTATATCCTTGATACGTCCATTTTGCATCATGCTTTTATATCAATAATTATTGCATTATGGGATGTTATTACACATTATTTCACAATACTTATGCCTATTCTCTCTTATTTTACAAGGTTTACATAAAGAGGGAGAATGCCGACAGCTGGGATTCTAGGCTGGAAAAGGAGCAAATATTAGAGACCTATTCTGCACAGCTCCAAAAGTCCTAAAACTTCACGGAAGACGTTTTCAGAATACATAAAAAATACTCAGCGGAAGAAATTCACCAAGGGGGACACACCCTGCCCACGAGGGTGGGGGCGCGCCCTACCCCCCTGGGCGCGCCCCCTACCTCATGGGCCCCCTGGTGGCCCTCCGGTGGCCATCTTCTGCTATATGGAGTCTTTCGATGGGAAAAAAATCATAAGCCATCTTCTCGGACGAAATTCCGCCGCCACGAGGCGGAACCTTGGCGGAACCAATCTAGGGCTCTGGCGGAGCTGTTCTGCCAGGGAAACTTCCCTCCCGGAGGGGGAAATCATCGCCATCGTCATCACCAACGTTCCTCTCATCGGGAGAGGGCAATCTCCATCAACATCTTCATCAGCACCATCTCCTCTCAAAACCCTAGTTCATCTCTTGTATCCAATTCTTGTCTCCAAGTCGGGGATTGGTGCTAGTAGTTGCTAGTAGTGTTAATTACTCCTTGTAGTTGATGCTAGTTGGTTTAATTGGTGGAAGATCATATGTTCAGATCATATATGCATATTAATACCCCTCTGATTATGAACATGTTTATGCTTTGTGAGTAGTTACGTTTGTTCCTGAGGACATGGGAGAAGTCTTGCTATTAGTAGTCATGTGAATTTGGTATTCGTTTGATATTTTGATGAGATGTATGTTGTCTCTCCTCTAGTGGTGTTATGTGAATGTCGACTATATGACACTTCACCATTATTTGGGCCTAGAGGAAGGCATTGGGAAGTAATAAGTAGAGATGGGTTGCTAGAGTGACAGAAGCTTAAACCCTAGTTTATGCGTTGCTTCGTAAGGGGCTGATTTGGATCCACATGTTTCATGATATGGTTAGGTTTACCTCAATACTTTCATTGTATTTTTGGATGCTTGCAATAGAGGTTAATCATAAATGGGATGTTTGTCCAAGTAAGGGCAGCACCCAAGCACCGGTCCACCCACATACCAAATTATCAAAGTACCGAACGCAAATCATATGAACGTGATGAAAACTAGCTTGACGATATTCCCATGTGTCCTCGGGAGCTCTTTTCTCTATATAAGAGTTTGTCCAGGCTTGTCCTTTGCTACAAAAAGGATTGGGCCACCTTTCTGCACTTTATTTACTTTTGTTACTTGTTGCTCGTTACAAATTATCCTATCACAAAACTATCTGTTACCACTTATTTCAGTACTTGTAGAGAATACCTTGCTGGAAACCGCTTATCATTTCCTTCTGCTCCTCGTTGGGTTCGACACTCTTACTTATCGAAAGGATTACGATAGATCCCCTATACTTCTGGGTCATCAAGACTCTTTTCTAGCACCGTTGCCGGGGAGTGAAGCGCCTTTGGTAGGTGGAATTTGGTAAGGAAAAATTTATATAGTGTGCTGAAATTTACTGTCACTTGTTACTATGGAAAGTAATCCTCTAAGGGGCTTGTTTGGGGTATCTTCACCCCGACCAGTAGAGCAAAGAGTTGCTCCTCAACCTACTCAACCTACTAAAAATGAATATGAAAATGAAAATGTCTGCTTTGAAATTCCTTCGGGTATGATAGAAAAACTGCTAGCTAATCCTTTTTTAGGAGATGGAACAAAACATCCTGATGAGCAACTGATATATGTGGATGAAGTTTGTGGATTATTTAAGCTTGCAGGTGTACCCAGAGATGTTGTTAAGAAGAAGGTCTTCCCTTTATCTTTGAATGGAGATGCATCGACATGGTATAGGCTATGTGATGATATGGGGTCTTGGAATTACAAACGATTGAAATTGGAATTTCATCAGAAGTTTTATCCTATGCATCTTGTTCATCGTGATCGCAATTATATATATAATTTTTTGGCCTCGCGAAGGAGAAAGCATCGCTCAAGCTTGGGGGAGGCTTAGATCAATGTTATATTCATGCCCCAATCATGAGCTCTCAAGAGAAATGATTATTCAAAAAAATTATGCTGGGCTTTCTGATAACAATTGCACCATGCTTGATAGTTCTTGTGCTGGCTCTTTTATGATGAAGACTATTGAATTCAAATGGGATTAATTAGAAAGAATTAAACGCAATTCTGAAGATTGGGACCTCGACAAAGGTAAGGAGTCAGGTATGACACCTAGGTTTGATTGTGTTAAGTCTTTTATGGATACCGATGTTTGCCATAAATTTAGCACTAAATATGGACTTGACTCTAAGATAGTAGCTTCTTTCTGTGTATCTTTTGCTACTTATGTTGATCTCCCCAAGGAGAAGTGGTTTAAATATCATCCTCCCATAAAAGTAAAAGTAGATGCACATATTAAAGTTGAAGAAAAGATTGTCACTTATAATGATCCTATTGTTCCTACTGCATATGTTGAGAAACCACCTTTGATAAAGGATCATGCTAAAGCTTCAACAGTGGTTCGTAAAAGCAACATTAAAACTTATACACCTCATGAGCAAATTAAAGTTGAACCTGATATTGCTATTGTTAAAGATCTCTTGTCTGATAATATTGATGGGCATGTCATTCATTTCCTTGATGAAACTACTAGAATTGCTAAACCTTGTGCTAAAGGTAAAAATAGACCTGTGGTAGGCATGCCTGTTATTTCTGTTAAAATAGGAGATCATTGTTATCATGGCTTATGTGATATGGGTGCTAGTGCTAGTGCAATACCTTATTCCTTATACAAAGAAATTATGCATGATATTGCACCTGCTGAGATAGAAGATATTGATGTTACAATTAAACTTGCCAATAGAGATACTATTTCTCCAATGGGAATTGTTAGAGATGTTGAAGTCTTGTGTGGGAAAACTAAATATCCTTCTGATTTTCTTGTTCTTGGTTCCCCACAAGATAGCTTTTGTCCCATTATATATGGTAGACCCTTCTTAAATACTGTTAATGCTACCATAGATTGCAAAAGGGATGTTGTTACTATCGGTTTAGATGATATGACTCACGAATTTAATTTCTCTAAATTTAGTAGACAACGCCGTGAAGAAGAATTACCTAGTAAGGATGAAATTATTGGTCTTGCTTCTATTGCCGTACCTCCTAGTGATCCTTTAGAACTATACTTGCTAGACCATGAAAATGATATGTTTATGAATGAAAGAAGGGAAATAGATGAAGTATTCTTTAAACAGGAACTATTCTGAAACACAATTTGCCTGTTGAAATCCTAGGGGATCCTCCTCCACCCAAGGGTGATCCCGTGTTTGAGCTTAAACCGTTACCTGATACTCTTAAATATGCTTATCTTGATGAGAAAAAGATATATCCTGTTATTATTAGTGCTACCCTTTCAGAGCATGAAGAAGAGAGATTATTGAAAACTCTGAAGAAGCACCGTGCTGCTGTTGGGTATACTCTTGATGATCTTAAGGGCATTAGTCCCACTCTATGTCAACATAAAATTAATTTGGAAGAAGATGCTAAACTAGTTCGTGATCATCAACGACGGGTGAATCCTAAAATGAAAGAAGTGGTAAGAAAGGAGATACTAAAGCTCCTCGAGGCAGGTATAATTTATCCTGTTGCTGATAGTCGGTGGGTAAGTCCTGTCCATTGTGTCCCTAAGAAGGGAGGTATTACTGTCGTTCCTAATGATAAAGATGAATGGATTCCTCAAAGAATTATTATAGGTTATAGGATGGTAATTGATTTCCGCGAATTAAATAAGGCAACTAAAAAGGATCATTACACCTTACCTTTTATCGACCAAATGCTAGAAAGATTATCCAAACATACACATTTTTGCTTCCTAGATTGTTATTCTGGTTTCTCTCAAATACCTGTGTCAGCCAAAGATCAATCAAAGACTACTTTTACTTGCCCTTTTGGCACTTTTGCTTATAGACGTATGCCTTTTGGTTTATGTAATGCACCTGCTACCTTTCAAAGATGCATGATGGCTATATTCTCTGACTTTCATGAAAAGATTTGTGAGATTTTCATGGACGATTTCTCCATCTATGGATCTTCTTTTGATGATTGCTTAAGCAACCTTGATCGAGTTTTGTAGAGATGTGAAGAGACTAATCTTGTCTTGAATTGGGAAAAGTGCCACTTTATGGTTAAGGAAGGTATTGTCTTGGGGCATAAAGTTTCTGAAAGAGGTATCGAAGTTGATAAAGCCAAGGTTGATGCTATTGAAAAGATGCCATTCCCCAAGGACATCAAAGGTATAAGAAGTTTCCTTGGTCACGCCGGTTTTTATAGGAGGTTCATTAAGGACTTCTCGAAAATTTCTCGGCCTCTGACTAATTTATTACAAAAAGATATACCATTTTTCTTTGATGATGATTGTGTAGAAGCATTTGAAATACTTAAGAAAGCATTGATCTCTGCACCTATTGTTCAGCCACCTGATTGGAATTTACCCTTTGAAATTATGTGTGATGCTAGTGATTATGCTGTAGGTGATGTTCTAGGGCAAAGAGTTGATAAGAAACTAAATGTTATTCCATATTCTAGTAAAACCCTAGACAATGCTCAAAGAAATTATGCTACCACTGAAAAAGAATTCTTAGCAATTGTATTTTCTTGTGATAAGTTCAGACCTTATATTGTTGATTCTAAAGTAACTATTCACAATGATCATGCTGCTATTAAATATCTTATGGAAAAGAAAGATGCTAAACCTAGACTTATTAGATGGGTTCTCTTGCTATAAGAATTTGACTTACATATTGTTGATAGAAAGGGAGCTGAGAACCCCATTGCAGACAACTTGTCTAGGTTAGAAAATGTGCTTGATGACCCACTTCCTATTGATGATAGCTTTCCTGATGAGCAATTAAATGTCATAAATGCCTCTCATACTGCTCCACGGTATGCTGATTATGCTAATTACATTGTTGCTAACTTCATACCACCTAGTTTCACATACTAGCAAAAGAAAAAGTTCTTCTATGATTTGAGGCATTACTTTTGGGATGACACACATCTTTATAAAGAAGGAGTAGATGGTGTTATTAGACGTTGTGTACCTGAGCATGAAAAGGAACAGATCCTATGCAAGTGTCACTCCGAAGCTTATGGAGGACACCATGCTGGAGATAGAAATGCACATAAGGTATTGCAATCTGGTTTTTATTGGCCTACTCTCTTCAAGGACGCCCGTAAGTTTGTCCTATCTTGTGATGAATGCCAAAGAATTGGTAATATTAGTAGACGTCAAGAAATGCCTATGAATTATTCACTCGTTATTGAACCATTTGATGTTTGGGGCTTTGACTATATGGGATCCTTTCCTTCCTCTAATGGTTATACACATATTCTGGATGTTGTTGATTACGTTACTAAGTGGGTAGAAGCTATTCCAACTAGTAGTGCTGATCATAACACTTCTATTAAAATGCTTAAAGAAGTTATTTTTCCAAGGTTTGGAGTCCCTAGATATTTAATGACTGATGGTGGTTCACATTTTATTCATGGTGCTTTCCGTAAAATGCTTGCTAAATATGATGTTAATCATAGAATTGCATCCCCTTATCACCCTCAGTCTAGTGGTCAAGTAGAATAAAGTAATAGAGAACTCAAATTAATTTTGCAAAATACTATTAATAGGTCTAGAAAGAATTGGTCCAAGAAACTTGATGATGCATTATGGGCCTATAGAACAGCATATAAAAATCCTATGGGTATGTCTCCGTATAAAATGGTTTATGGAAAATAATGTCAATTACCTCTCGAACTAGAACACAAGGCATATTGGGCCATTAAAGAACTCAATTATGATTTTAAACTTGCCGGTGAGAAGAGGCTATTTGATATTATCTCACTCGATGAATGGAGAACCCAAGCCTATGAAAATGCGAAGTTGTTTGAAGAAAAAGTTAAAAGATGGCATGATAAAAGGATACAAAAGTGTGAGTTTAATGTAGGTGATTATGTATTGCTATACAACTCTCATTTAAGATTTTTTGCAGGAAAACTTCTCTCTAAATGGGAAGGTCCTTACGTTATCGAGGAGGTCTATCGTTCCGGTGCCATAAAAATCAACAACTTTGAAGGCACAAATCCGAAGGTGGTGAATGGTTAAAGAATCAAACATTATATCTCAGGTAATCCCATAAATGTTGAAACCAATGTGATTGAAACCGTAACCCCGGAGGAATACATAAGGGACACTTTCTGGAATGTTTCATACTCCAAAAAGGAATAGGTATGTGGTACGGTAAGTAAACCGACTCCAAAACAGTTTTTAAGGCAATATTTCTCCATTTTAGAATATTTAGAAAAATAGAAAAATAAGAAGCAGTCAGGAAGGACACGAGGCCTCCAGGAGGGTGGAGGGGGCGCCCTACCCTACTGGGCGCGCCCCCTACCTCGTGGGCACCTCGTGTGCTCTCCGGACTCCGTTTTCGTACACGACATGTATTTTGGTCGGTAAAAATTCATTATATAATCTCCCGGGGTTTTTGACCCCCGTATCTCGCAATTATCCCCTGTTTGTGTTTCGAGCTGTTGTTGTTGCAGATTAGAACAGGATGTCTTTGCAAGAGTCAATCGGGGAGAGCCGGGTGTCTCATCCGGCACTGAGATCAATGACAAACAACCATGTTGACCCCTTTGGGCCAGCAACGGAGGAAGAGATGGAGGCTGAGCTCGGCTATTCCCGCCTCCAAGCTGGATTCACAATGGGAGAACTGCAGAGCTCGGCTATTCCAAACTCGGTTATCCCTTCCAATGTTAGATTTATTTCTTATGAGAATATGAAAAAGAGTGTCACTGGTTATCCCGCAAATATGCAGTACCCTTGGGTGCAGGGAGCTTTGGCTGTTACAGGAAAAATCCGAAAGGAAAGAATGGACCTCAAGCAACAAGTCAACAAGCTTGAGGAGGAGAATCGCATCTTGAGGGGCATCATTGCCAAGAACATCACATCACCATCCCCGAAAAGAGAGACTTAATCACATGGGTATGGGCACTCCCCTTGGCAATTGCCAAGCTTGGGGGAGTGCCCCGGTATCGTATCACCATCACTTTTATCTTTACCATTTTTCTTAGTTTGATCCTTTTGGTAATATAGTTGTGAGTTTTGCTTTATAATCCTTCTATGTAATCGAGTCCGTGAGCTATATAATAAAGATTAGTGTTGAGTCAAGGGCTTGATTATTTTGCCATGATCCTAAGTGAATAAAAGAAAAGAGAAAGAATAAAAAAGAAACAAAGAGATCATGTGAATCTTACGGAGAGTAATGAGCTCACATAGAAAAAGTATGATGAATAAAAGTTGTTGGCGGCTGACAAACATAGTTTTGGTCATCGTTGTAATTAATAGGAAGTAATAAAGAAAGAGAGGTCTTCACATATAAATATACTATCTTGGACATATTTTATGATTGTGATCACTCATTAAAATATGACATGCTAAAGAGTTGACGTTGGACAAGGAAGACAACGTAATGGGTTATGTTTTCCTACATCTGAGATAAATTATATTGTCTTGGATCCTCCAACATGTTGAGCTTGCCCTTTCCCCTCATGCTAGCCAAATTCATTGCACCAAGTAGAAATACTACTTGTGCTTCCAAATACGCTGGAACCAGTTTTGCCATAAGAGTCCACCATACCTACCTATGGATTGAGTAAGATCCTCCAAGTAAGTTTTCATTGGTGCAAGCAATAAAAATTGCCCTCTAAATATGTGTGATTTATTAGTGTGGGAGAAAATAAGCTTTATACGATCGTGTGATATGGAAGAAATAAAAGCGACAGACTGCATAATAAAGGTCCATATCACAAGTGGCAACATAAAGTGATGTTCTTTTGCATTAAGATTTTGTGCATCCAACCATAAAAGCGCATGACAACCTCTGCATCCCTCTACGAAGGGCCTATATTTTACTTTCACTTCCTACCTTGCATAAGAGTCATGGTGATCTTCACCCTTCCTTTTACATTTTATCCTTTGGCAAGCATAGTATGTTGGAAAGATCCTGGTATATATGGCTAATTGGATGTGAGTTTTCATGAACTATTATTGTTGACATTACCCTTGAGGTAAAATGTTGGGAGGCAAAACTATAAGCCCCTATCTTTCTCTGTGTCCGATTAAAACTCCATACCCATAAGTATTGCATGAGTGTCAGCAATTGTGAAAGATTATATGATAGTTGAGTATGTGGACCTGCTGAAAAGCTCTTATACATTGACTCTTCCCTATGTTATGATAAATTGCAATTGCTTCAATGACTGAGATTATAGTTTGTTAGTTTTCAATGAAGTTTACGATTCATACTTGATATTGTGATTGAATTATTACTCTAGCATCAGAGATTATATGACAAGAATTACATAAGTTGATGTTCTAAGAATGATCATGATGCCCTCATGTCCGTATTTTATTTTCTATCGACACCTCTATCTCTAAACATGTGGACATATTTTTCGATTTCGGCTTTTGCTTGAGGACAAGCAAGATCTAAGCTTGGGGGAGTTGATACGTCCATTTTGCATCATGCTT
This sequence comes from Triticum dicoccoides, assembly GCF_002162155.2. NCBI lineage: Eukaryota > Viridiplantae > Streptophyta > Magnoliopsida > Poales > Poaceae > Triticum > Triticum dicoccoides. Next base: position 371,126,294 of record NC_041382.1, read on the forward strand.
TTATATCAATATTTATTGCATTATGGGCTGTTATTACACATTATGTCACAATACTTATGGCTATTCTCTCTTATTTTATAAGGTTTACATAAAGAGGGAGAATGCCGACAGCTGGGATTCTGGGCTGGAAAACGAGCAAATATTAGAGACCTATTCTGCACAGCTCCAAAAGTCCTGAAACTTCACGGAAGATGTTTTCAGAATATATAAAAAATACTCAGCAGAAGAAATTCACCAGGGGGCCCACACCCTGCCCACGAGGGTGGGGGCGCACCCCTCTACCTCGTGGGCCCCTGGTGGCCCTCCGGTGGCCATCTTCTGCTATATGGAGTCTTTCAATGGGAAAAAATCATAAGCCATCTTCTCGAACGAAACTCCGCCGCCACGAGGCGGAACCTTGGCGAAACCAATCTAGGGCTCAGGCGGAGCTGTTCTGCCGGGGAAACTTCCCTCCCAGAGGGGGAAATCATCGCCATTGTCATCACCAACGCTCCTCTCATCGGGAGAGGGCAATCTCCATCAACATCTTCATCAGCACCATCTCCTCTCAAAACCCTAGTTCATCTCTTGTATCCAATTCTTGTCTCCAAGTCCGGGATTGGTGCTAGTAGGTTGCTAGTAGTGTTAATTACTCCTTGTAGTTGATGCTAGTTAGTTTAATTGGTGGAAGATCATATATTCAAATCCTATATGCATATTAATACCCCTCTGATTATGAACATGTTTATGCTTTGTGAGTAGTTACGTTTGTTCTTGAGGACATAGGAGAAGTCTTGCTATTAGTAGTCATGTGAATTTGGTATTCGTTCGATATTTTGATGAGATGTATGTTGTCTCTCCTCTAGTGGTGTTATGTGAACGTCGACTACATGACACTTCACCATTATTTGGGCCTAGAGGAAGGCATTGTGAAGTAATAAGTAGATGATGGGTTGCTAGATTGATAGAAGCTTAAACCCTAGTTTATGTGTTGCTTCGTAAGGGGCTGATTTGGATCCACATGTTTCATGCTATGGTTAGGTTTACCTTAATACTTTTGTTGTAGCTGCGGATGCTTGTAATAGAGGTTAATCATAAGTGGGATGTTTGTCCAAGTAAGGGCAGCACCCAAGCACCGGTCCACCCACATACCAAATTATCAATGTACTGAACGAGAATCATATGAACGTGATGAAAACTAGCTTGACGATATTCCCATGTGTCCTCGGGAGCGCTTTTCTCTATATAAGAGTTTCTCCAGGCTTGTCCTTTGCTACAAAAAGGATTGGACTACCTTGCTGAACTTTATTTACTTTTGTTACTTGTTGCTCGTTACAAATTATCCTATCACAAAACTATCTGTGACCACTTATTTCAGTACTTGCAGAGAATGCCTTGCTAGAAACCGCTTATCATTTCCTTCTGCTCCTCGTTGGGTTCGACACTCTTAATTATCGAAAGGATTACGATAGATCCCCTATACTTGTGGTTCATCAATCCTTACTTGTTTACTCAAGGAGGATGTCCGAACTTCCCTATTTATTTTTTCAGGGTTGGACGAAGAAGGCGGAGCAGATTTAGTGTCCGACTCTTCTGCTCGAGGAACCAACCATCCCGCTTTTGACAAAGATGCTGGTTTCGGCGCCCTACAAGGCGTCGGAGAAGAAGGCCAAGAAGAAGGACAAGGGGACCAGAGGTGGCCTCCGTCCCAACAGTACTTTGGACATGGTGTCCGAAGACGCCGAAACTCACTCCTCCGCCGCCGAAGATGACAAGGAGGAGGAGGATGAAGAAGAAAGCAACTCCCCCCTCCCCGAGGGGGAAAGAAGAGGGCAGCCTCCACAAACCTGGAGGTGGAGGCATCCAAGAAGGGGAAGGTCTCCCTCGCGGATAGCTCCGCATGGGACATCGATAGCAGCCCAGAACGGTGCCCCCGAGATAAGCCCCTGGCCGAATCGTGAGTATTCAAAAACCCCGACGCATTCATATATTAGCCTCTTTACTTCATAATTTTAACATGTCAAATCATGTACTTGCAGTCCGGCTCGTTTCGCCCTCGAGCGATCCTCATCTTCGGGGAACTCACTGGACCCGTAGGTGATGGACAACGGGTCCCTTTTGCCGGCCTCCTCTCCCAGGGCCATGGATGACACTGAGGTGTTGTCCCAAAGGATCCCAGGCCAAGGAGAGACGTAGGAGGCCATCAGGTCAGCGCCTGAGGGCGAGACCTCGGCCGCTGGACACATGGGGGAGCAGATCCCCATGGAGACTAGCAATGGGGGCCATGTACAATTCAGCCCCCAGCCGAATACGGTCCCGAGACCTATACGGCTCCGGAATCCGGCAAGCAGCCTCCTTCGTCCAAAGGAGGTGTGCCCATTCTGCCGGTGACCTCTATCCAACCAGAGGCACCGGATACTCTACTGGAAGCGCTGCAAAGTGCTTCCGTCATTGAGGAAGACCGTACCCTCATGGGTGCGGTGATTGAGAAGATTCAGTCCGCAAAGAGCAGACTGACCGAAGCCTGCACAAGCCTTTTAACAGGCTTTGAGGTAAGCAATGCAATTTGTGAAAAGAAAGCCACAATATAGATAGTAGCCCCTGAGACTCTATCCAGTATTCAAAAAGAAGAGCCGAGCAAAGGATCAAATAGTTTTCGTAGGAGACTAACTAGATATGTCTATGTGAATAAGCAGGTGTCGCTGCTAGCCGTGACTTCTCATGCTGCCGAAGTTTCCGGACTGAGGCAGAGTCTGGAGTGGGCCGAGGAAGAGCTCGGCTGAGTGAAAAAGCTGCTGGAGGACAAGCAGGGTATGTAATGACCTATTCAGATATAGCAAGATATGGATTGCTTGTGTTGATCGTATGATAATTTGTAGAGTCGCGTCCGAGGTGGAAACCCTCAAGGCAGCGATGGTCGAAGCCGAGAAGAGGGCGGCTGATGAACAGGCCACCCACAAAAAGCACGAGGCCAGGGTCGGTGAGGTCCAGCAGGAGCTACAGGATGCCATGAAGAAATGCGAGTCCTTGGAGCGCAAGAATGCGGACCGAGAGTCTGAACTTGCCAAGGCCCATCAAAGTGCACAAGAGGCCCGGGTTGAAGCCCAGGGCGCCCTCCAGGAAATCCAAGAGGCCAAGAAAATTACGACGGGTAAGGCTTTTATTATGCAGAGCAAGTATGTGAAAAAGAGATATCTCTTGCTAATCCGGATTTGGAGTTCTCTAGGGGCGTTTGCGGATCTTCCACGCAGTGTTTCTGACACTGCAGAATTTTTCTGAGCCAAAGAGGGGAGCTCGACAGAGAAGTTGTTCTGATCGCAATACCTTGCGCCAGAACATCCGGTGCCCTTTAGCGACCAGCTAAAATAGCTGGTCGAGCTGCATAGGATGGCCGAACTTGCCATGAAGGATTTAATAATCCGACTATGGCCTGCGGAAGCTATACCCAACAGCTACTTCGGACTCATGAAGCGGCTGGTCAATGCCTGCCCTCGGCTTGACGCCATCAAGCGGTCGGTCTGCATAGAAGGTGCGCGGATGGCCTTCACCCGTGTCAAGATACAATGGGCGAAGATGGACGCTGTCAAGCTCGCGACCGAAGGACCGCCCACGGGCAAGGTGCACCGCACGCCCGGGCGGTATTTTGAAGATGTTCTAAAGGGATCCCGCATTGTAGCGGAGCAATGTGCTAAGGACATCATTTTTGAATGAATACATTCATGTTATCATGTCCCGTATGATGAAAACAATGCTGATATGTATTATAATGTTTTGTTGTTTATTATTTAAAGTTTGACCTCATGTGCGGCCGTTTTATCAAGTCCGAGAGTTGGCCATTCGTCGGCTTCAGTCCCCACGTAGGTAGTACGGGGGTGTTCGGGATGAATCTAAACACTCTTTATCCGAGAATTTGGTCCTTGAAGGAGGTGTTTAGCGTAACGAACCAGGCAATCGGACTATGTGGCTTTATCACCCTCACTTAGCCATAGGAGTTTGACAATAAAAATTTAGGTGCATCCCCTAGTATCCGAACTAGGGTGTTGTAAACACCTGATCGGATAAGAACTGATTCATCGCATAATGCGGAAAAAATCGCTAAAGATTTGAAACCTCCGAAGAGCTGACCGGCTCACACCGCATCATGACAGTCAGTTTTCGGCTTTCTCTACTGAGGTGCTCATCCGGATAAACCAGAACACAATCGCAGTAGTTCTCCCTTTACTACCCTAGCCGGTATAGTGGAATATAAGGTAGCAAGCACAGGAGCCGGGAAACCCAACTATTGACCAAAGACATGATTCGGAGCCAATGCATATAATGCTAAATTCGGGGTGCCGAACTATACTGTAAAAAGTGTTCGGACTTTGTTGCCATATTATGGGGCGCAATGAAGCCCCTGGCGGATTAAAACGTACCAAAGTGTACGGGTGCGATTTGATAAGATTATCAAAAGAGAAAACTAGTGCCGCAAGAGTTGGACTGCAAACTATTTCCATTATAGTTTGATTAATATGTCAAAGCATATTTGTACAAGTAGTCCAATAAGCAACATGGCTATTTAATATGCCACAACCAAGGGAAAGCCGCGTGTGGATCCTGAAAATAGTTAGAGTGATCATTGAAAGAGACCACCTAAAAATTCCCTATACGTCAATGCTTTTTGCCATCTTGGTGTATCTATCCTTTCGAAAGGACCTGCGATTCGGACTCGTTTGACGGTGTCCGGGAGCTCGGCCGCCGAATTGACGTCTGCTTGAAGAGGCCACTCTGTACTTCTGCTGCTAAAGCAGCGTGTGCTCCTCCGTACGGAGGGAGCGTTCCGTGTTTCCATTGACTGTTATGACTCCGCGTAGTCTAGGCATCTTGAGCTTGAGATAAGCATAGTGTGGCACTGCATTGAATCGAGCAAATGCGGTTCGTCCCAGCAGTGTGTGATAGCCACTACAGAAGGGGACGATATCGAAGATCAACTGTTCGCTTTGGAAGTTGTTCGAGGATCCGAAGACAACCTCTAGCGTGATTGAGCCCGTATAGCGGGCATCTACACCTGGTATGACTCCTTTAAAGGTAATCTTTGTGGGCTTAATCCTTGAGGGATTAATACCCATTTTGCGCATTGTATCCTGATAGAGCAGGCTCAGGCTGCTGCCACCATCCATGAGGACTCGCGTGAGATGGAATCCATCAATGATTGGGTCAAGGACCAGTGCGGCTGAACCGCCATGACAGATATTGGTCGGATGGTCCCTACGATCGAAAGTGATCGGGTAGGAAGACCATGGATTGAACTTTGGGGCGACTGGCTCCATCGCGTAGACGTCCCTGAGCACGCGTTTGCGCTCCCTCTTGGGGATATGGGTAGTGTATATCATGTTCACTATTTTGACTTGGGAGGGTAACTTCTTCTCTCCTCCTGTGTCCGGCGGACATGACTCCTCTTCATCGTCCTCGCTTTGCGACCCCTTCTCCTTGTTCTTAGTATTTAATTTGTCGGCCTGTTTAAAGACCCAACAGCCTCTGTTGGTATGATTGGCTAGTTTGTCTAGGGTGCCATGGATCTGGCATGGACGATCGTGTATGCGGTCCAAACTGGATGGGCCCAGATTATTTCTTTTATATGGCTTCTTCCGCTGGCCGGACTTGGAGCCAGTGAATCCGGCATTGACCGATGCATCATCGGTATTATCACTGTTGCTTCGATGCTTGTGCCTGTTGTGTCGGGGCTTGCCATTGCTGTTTTTGGTCTCGGAGGTGCCAGCCTTGCTTGTACTGCTTTTGCTACGGGCTAGCCAACTATCCTCGCCCATGCAAAAACGGGTCATGAGTGCCGTAAGGGCTGCCATGGACTTCGGCTTTTCTTGGCCAAGGTGACGGGTGAGCCATTCATCGCAGATGCTATGCTTAAAGGCCGCAAGGGCTTCGGCATCCGGACAGTCGACAATATGGTTCTTTTTAGCTAGGAAACCTGGTCCAGAATTTCCTGGCTGACTCTCTGGGCTGTTGAACTATGTGACTTAAGTCATCAGCATCCGGAGGTCGTATGTATGTACGTTGGAAGTTGTCGCGGAAGGCGTCTTCCAAGTCCTCCCAGCTGCCAATAGAGTTTTCTGGCAGACTGTTTAACCAGTGCCGAGCTGGCCCTTTGAGTTTTAGCGGGAGGTATTTGATGGCATGAAGGTCATCACCGCGGGCCATATGAATATGGAGAAGTAAATCTTCAATCCATACCACAGGATCTATTGTTCCATCGTATGATTTGATGTTCACGTGTTTAAACCCTTCGGGGAATTCATGCCCCATTACTTCATCAGTGAAGCAAAGAGGGTCTGCGGCGCCTCTATATCGGGCCATATTGCGACGTAGCTCGGATGGAGTCCATATGTGGCATTCGACTCTGGCATGATTCTGCTTGTCACGTCCGAATAGATAGCCCTCGTCACGTGTCGGGGCACGCCCCTGCGATTCGTAGATCGATCTGGTATGTCTTGCTCTACTGTCCAGGTCCTGCCGAAGGTCATATGTTTATGCCCGAGCTGTTTTATCCCTGCCTTTACAACGAGGTAGTATGGGTTGGTTTTCGTCTTGGGTTGCCGCTTTGTCCCGACCACGTGCTGGTCGGTCAGCTGCATTGTGCGCTGATGGCACGGGCTCCAACGCCTCATCATTGAATTGAGGTAGTAATTTCCGCTTTGGGTAACTTTTGGGTGGTCGCTCGAGGCCGTATTCCTCGGCTGTCAGTTCGTTAGTCCATCTATCATTGAGCAGATCTTGGTCAGCTTGAAGCTGTTGCTCCTTCCTTTTCAGGCTCCTTGCAGTGGCTATTAGCCGATGCTTAAAGCGATCCTGCTCGAGAGGTTCATCCGGCATGATAAAATCCTCATTGCCGAGGCTCACCTCATCCTAGGAGAGTGGAAGACAATTACTATCCTCTGAGTCTTTGTGCACGGCCTGTTCATCAGGGTTGACTCGCCCATCTTCCCGTTCGTCCTGTTCGGAAGTTGGCTCGACGGGGTCTTCATTGTCTCCGACATCGTCTAGAGTATTATTTTCTCCTATGCTGGTATTGCTGTCTTTTTCATGGCGTGACTTCGAACGGCGGCGCTGTCGTCAGCGCTTTGGCTGTGTCTCAGGAGGTTTATCTTCCACTGGGTCTTGTTTGTCATTGTCGTTAACTTCTTTGGGTGTGTCCACTATGTATACATCGTAGGAGGAGGTGGCCGTCCAGCGCCCGGTAAATGGCGGGTTTTGGGCCTGGTCCTCTTCGGCATCGTCATCCATACCGTCGATGTCTCCGGAGTCGTAGTCAAGCATGTCGGTTAGATCTTCGATAGTGGCTATTAAGTGGGAGGTGGGTGGGAAGCGAAATTCCCCGTCATCAGCCCCCAGTTCAAACCGGATATAATTTGGCTGCGGGCCCCCTGCTAAAGAGAGGGTTTTTAATGAGTTTAGCACGTCGCTTAAAGGTGAGTGTCGGAAGATGTCCGCGGAACTGAATTCGACGATCGGCGCCTGGTAAGGCTCGGCGGACGCGGATGCTTGTAGTTCGGAACCAGTGACCAGAGATGAATCCGGGGTCCGGTGACGCAGAACTCGCTCGAAGTTGGGTATGTGTGCGGCTCCAACGCCGATGAGTCCGCGGCTTCCGTGGCGGGGTTAAGCTTCCCGTCTTCGGATGGCACAAGCTGCTCCGGATCTAGGGCCAGAGCGCTGGCAGGCACAATCTCCTGGGTATGGTCTGATGATAGATTTATGTCATGTTCATCGTGGTGGCAGGGAGCGGTAGCCATGGGCTCAAATCTATCGAAGATCAGGTCTCCGCGGATATCAGCGACGTAGTTCAAGCTTCCAAACCTGACCTGACAGCCAGGGGCATAGCTGTCGATCTGCTCTAGATGGTCAAGCGAGTTGGCCCGCAGTGCGAAACCACCGAATACGAAGATCTGGCCAGGGAGAAAGAGATCGCCCCGGGCAGTGTTGTTGTAGATGATGGATGGAGCCATCGAACCTTCTGATGAAGACATAGCGGAACTCTCAATGAAAGCACCAATGTCGGTGTCAAAACCGGTAGATCTCGGGTAGGGGGTCCCGAACTGTACGTCTAAGGTTGATGGTAACAGGAGACAGGGGACACGATGTTTACCCAGGTTCGGTCCCTCTCTATGGAGGTAATACCCTACTTCCTGCTTGATTGATGTTGATGAATATGAGTATTACAAGAGTTGATCTACCTCGAGATCGTAATGGCTAAAACCCTAGAAGTCTAGCCTATGTGATTATGATTTTCTCTACCTCTATAGACTAAACCCTCTAGTTTATATAGACACCAGAGGGGACTAGGGTTATAAAAAGTCAGTTACAGAGAAAGGAGTCTTCATATCCGAACACCAAACTTGACATCCACGCCAAGGAGAGTCCCATTCGGACACGGGTGAGAGTCTTCGGTCTTGTATCTTCATAGCCCACCAGTCCGGCCCATGTCCAACAGGCCGGATGCCCGAGGAGTCCTTAGTACAGGACCCTCAGGGGGGTGCGCCCTCCACCTGGCCGGCTCCTCCTCTCTCCCACTAAGGCCCAATAAGGCCCATTGACTCCCCGGGGGGTTCCGGTAACCCCTCGGTACTCTGGTAAATGCCCGAACTCATCCAGAATCATACCGATGTCCAAACATAGCCTTCCAATATATCGATCTTTATGTATCGACCATTTTGAGACTCCTTGTCATGTCTGTGATCACATTCGAGACTCTGAACTACATTCGGTACATCAAAACCAATAAACTCGAAATATCGATCATCATCGAACGTTAAGCGTGCGGACCCTACGGGTACGAGAACTATGTAGACATGACCCAGACTCACTTCCGATCAATAACCAATAGCGGAACCTGAATGCTCGTATTGGTTCCTACATATTATACAAAGATCTTTATCGGTCAAACTGCATAACAACATATGTTGTTCCCTTTGTCACCGGTATGTTACTTGCCCGAGATTCGATCGTCGGTATCTCAATACCTAGTTCAATCTCGTTACCGGCAAGTCTCTTTACTCGTTCCGTAATGCATCATCCTACAACTAACTCATTAGTCACATTGCTTGCAAGGCATATAGTGATGTGCATTACCGATAGGGCCCAGAGATACCTCTCCGACAATCGGAGTGACAAATCCTAATCTCGATCTATGCCAACTCAACAAGCACCATCAGAGACATATGTAGAGCATCCTTATAATCATCCAGTTACGTTGTGACGTTTGATAGCACACTAAGTGTTCCTCCGGTATTCGGGAGTTGCATAATCTCATAGTCATAGGAACATGTATAAGTTATGAAGAAAGCAATAGCAATAAACTAAACGATCATACTGCTAAGCTAACGGATGGGTCAAGTCAATCACATAATTCTCTAATGATGTGATCCTGTTCATCAAATGAAAACTCTTGTCATGGCTAGGAAACTTAACCATCATTTGATTAACGAGCTAGTCAAGTAGAGGCATACTAGTGACACTCTGTTTGTCTATGTATTCACACATGTACTAATTTTCCGGTTAATACAATTCTAGCATGAATAATAAACATTTATCATGATATAAGGAAATATAAATAACAACTTTATTATTACCTCTAGGGCATATTTCACACGCAAGATCCATCTAGGTGATGCATAGCATCGAGCGGGAGAGTGTGCCCATATACCCTCGTAGACCGAAAGCGGAAGCATTTAGTAACGTGGTTGCTGTAGTCGAACGTATTCGCGATCCAACCGATCCAAGTAACAAACGCACGGCACCTCCACGATTTGCGCACATTCAGCTCGGTGACATCCCTCATACTCTTGATCTAGCTGAGGCCGAGGGAGAATTTCGTCAGCACGACGGCGTGATGACGGTGATGATGAAGTTACCTACGCAGGACTTCGCCTAAGAACTACAACGATATGATTGAGGTGGAAATCTATGGAGGGGGGCACCGCACACGGCTAAGACAACTGTCAACTTGTGTGTCTATGGGGTTCCCCCCTCCCCCGTATATAAAGGAGGGGAGGAGGGGAGGGTCGTCCCTCTCTATGGCGCGCCCAAGGGGGAGTCCTACTCCCAGTAGGAGTAGGTTTGCCCCTTTCCCTAGTTGGAGTAGTAGAAGAAGGAAGAGTGAGAGAGAGAGAGAGGGAAGGAAAGGGGGCCGGCCCCCCACCCAATTCGGATTAGGCTTGGGGGGTGCGACCCTCCACCTGGACACCTCCTCCTCTCTCCCACTAAGGCCCAATAAGGCCCATTGACTCCCCGGGGGGTTTCGGTAACCCCCCTGTACTCTGGTAATTGCCTGAACTCATCTGGAACCATTCTGATGTCGAAACATAGCCTTCCAATATATTGATCTTTATGTCTCGGCCATTTCGAGACTCCTCGTCATGTCTGTGATCACATCCAGGAGTCCGAACTTCATTCGGTACATCAAAACACATAAACTCATAATATCAATCGTTATCGAACGTTAAGCGTGCGGGCCCTATGGGTTCGAGAACTATGTAGATATGACCGAGCCTCACTTCCGATCAATAACCAATAGCGGAACCGGGATGCTCATATTGGTTCCTACATATTCTATGAAGATCTTTATCGGTCAAACCGCATAACAACATATGTTGTTCCCTTTTACGTCGGTATGTTACTTGCCCAAGATTCTATCGTCGGTATCTCAATACCTAGTTCAATCTCGTTACCGGCAAGTCTCTTTACTCGTTCCGTAATTCAACATTCCGCAACTAACTCATTAGTCACATTGCTTGCAAGGCTTATAGTGATGTGCATTACCGAGAGGGCCCAGAGATACCTCTCCAACAATCGGAGTGACAAATCCTAATCTCCATCTATGCCAACTCAACAAACACCATCGGAGACACGTGTAGAGCATCTTTATAATCACCCAGTTACATTGTGACATTTGATAGCACACTAAGTGTTCCTACGGTATTTGAGAGTTGCATAATCGCATAGTCATAGGAACATGTATAAGTTATGAAGAAAGCAATAGCAATAAACTAAACGATCATAGTGCTAAGCTAATGGATGGGTCAAGTCAATCATATAATTCTCTAATGATGTGATCCCATTCATCAAATGAAAACTCTTGTCCATGGCTAGGAAACTTAACCATCTTTGATTAATGAGCTAGTCAAATAGAGGCATACTAGTGACACTCTATTTGTCTATGTATTCACAAATGTACTAAGTTTCCGGTTAATACAATTCTAGCATGAATAATAAATATTTATCATGGTATAAGGAAATATAAATAGCAACTTTATTATTGCCTCTAGGGCATATTTCGTTCGGTCTCCCACTTGCACTAGAGTCAATAATCTAGATTACATTGTAATGATTCTAACACCCATGGAGTCTTGGTGCTGATTATGGTTTGCTCGTGAGAGAGGCTTAGTCAACGGGTCTGCAACATTCAGATCCGTATGTATCTTGCAAATTTCTATGTCTCCCTCCTTGACTTGATCGCGGATGGAATTGAAGCATCTCTTGATGTGCTTGGTTCTCTTGTGAAATCTGGATTCCTTGGCCAAGGCAATTGCACCAGTATTCATAAAAGATTTTCATTGGACCCGATGCACTAGGTATGACACCTAGATCGGATATGAACTCCTTCATCCAGACTCCTTCATTTGCTGCTTCCGCATCAGCTATGTACTCTGCTTCACACATAGATCCCGCCACGACGCTCTGCTTGGAACTGCACCAACTGACAGCTCCACCATTCAATAAAAACACGTATTCGTTTTGTGACTTAGAGTCATCCGGATCAGTGTTAGAGCTTGCATCGATGTAACCGTTTACGACAAGCTCTTTGCCACCTCCATAAATGAGAAACATATCCTTAGTCCTTTTCAGGTATTATAGGATGTTCTTGACCGCTTTCCGGTGATCCACTCCTAGATTACTTTGGTACCTCCCTGCTAAACTGTAGCAAGGCACACATCAGGTCTAGTACACAACATTGCATACATGATAGAACCTATGGCTGAAGCATAGCCAATGACTTTCATTTACTCTCTATCTTCTGCAGTGGTCGGGCATTGAGTCTGACTCAACTTCACTCCTTGTAACACAGGCAAGAACCCTTTCATTGCTTGATCCATTTTGAACTTCTTCAAAACTTTATCAAGGTATGTGTTTTGTGAAATTCTAATTAAGCGTCTTGATATATCTCTATAGATCTTGATGCCTAATATATAAGCAGCTTCACCGATTTCTTCCGTTGAAAAATTCTTATTCAACCATCCTTCATTCTATTCAGAAATTCAGTATCATTTCCGATCAACAATATGTCATCCACATATAATATTAGAAATGCTACAGAGATCCCACTCACTTTCTTGTAAATACAGACTTCTCCAAAAGTCTGTATCCATATGATTTGATCACACTATCAAAGCGTATATTCCAACTCCGAAAGGCTTGCACCAATCCATAAATGGATCGCTGGAGCTTGCACACTTTATTAGCACCTTTTCGATCAACAAAACCTTCCGGTTGCATCATATACAACTCTTCTTTAAGATATCCATTGAGGAATGCAGTTTTCACATCCATTTGCAAAATTTCATAATCATAAAATGCGGCAATTGCTAACATGATTCGGACGGACTTAAGCATCGCTACGAGTGAGAAGGTCTCATCGTAGTCAACTCCTTGAACTTGTCAAAAACCTTTCGCAACAAGTCGAGCTATGTATATAGTAATATTACTGTCAGCGTCAGTCTTCTTCTTGAAGATCCATTTATTCTCTATGGCTTGACGATCAACGGGCAAGTCAACCAAAGTCCACACTTTGTTCTCATACATGGACCCCATCTCAGATTTCATGTTCTCAAGCCATTTTGCAGAATCTGGGTTCATCATCGCTTCCTCATAGTTCATAGGTTCGTCATGGTCAAGTAACATGACTTCTAGAACAGGATTACCGTACCACTCTGGTTGACCTACGAGGTTCGGTAGTAACTTGATCAGAAGTTTCATGATCATCATCATTAGCTTCCTCACTTACTAGTGTAGAAATCACTGGAACTGATTTCTGTGATAAACTACTTTCCAATAAGGGAGCAGGTACAGCTACCTCGTCAAGTTCTACTTTCCTCCCACTCACTTCTTTCGAGAGAAATGCCTTCTCTAGAAAGGATCCATTCTTAGCAACGAATATCTTGCCTTCGGATCTATAATAGAAGGTGTACCCAACAGTCTCTTTTGGGTATCCTATGAAGACACATTTTTTCGATTTGGGTTCGAGCTTATCAGGTTGAAGCTTTTTCACATAAGCATCGCAGCCCCAAACTTTAAGAAACGACAACTTAGGTTTCTTGCCAAACCATAGTTCATAAGGTGTCATCTCAACGGATTTCGATGGTGCCCTATTTAACGTGAATGCAGCCATCTCTAATACATAACCCCAAAACAATAGCGGTTAATCAGTAAGAGACATCATAGATCGCACCATATCTAATAAAGTGCGGTTACGAGGTTCAGACACACCATTACGCTGTGGTGTTCCAGGTGGCGTGAGTTGCGAAACTATTCCGCATTGTTTCAAATGAAGACCAAACTCATAACTCAAATATTCTCCTCCATGATCAGATCGTAGAAACTTTATTTTCTTATTACGATGATTTTCCACTTCACTCTGAAATTCTTTGAACTTTTCAAATGTTTCAGACTTGTGTTTCATCTAGTAGATATAGCCATATCTGCTCAATTCATCTGTGAAGGTCAGAAAATAACGATACCTGCCGCGAGCATCAATTCTCATTGAACCGCATACATCAGTATGTATTATTTCCAAGAAGTCTGTTGCTCGCTCCATTTTTCCAGAGAACGGAGTCTTAGTCATCTTGACCATGAGGCATGGTTCACAAGCATCAAGTGATTCATAATCAAGTGATTCCAAAAGACCATCAGCATGGAGTTTCTTCATGCGCTTTACACCAATATGACCTAAACGGTGGTGCCACAAATAAGTTGCACTATCATTATTAAACTTATATCTTTTGGCTTCAATACTATGAACATGTGTATCACTACTACCAGGATTTAGTAAAAATAGACCACTCATCAAGGGTGCATGACCATAAAAGATATTATTCATACAAATAGAACAACCATTATTCTATGATTTAAATGAATAACTGTCTTGCATCAAACAAGATCCAGATATAATGTTCATGCTTAAAGCTGGCACGAAATAATAATTATTCAGGTCTAAAACTAATCTTGAAGGTAGATGTGGAGGTAGTATGCCGACGGCGATCACATCGAATTTGGAACCATTTCCCACGCGCATCATCACCTCGTCCTTAGCCAATCTTTGCTTATTCCGTAGCCCCTGTTTTGATTTGCAAATATTAGCAGTAGATCCAGTATCAAATACCCAGGCACTACTGCGAGCATTAGTAAGGTACACATCAACAACATGTATAGCAAATATACCTTTCACTTTGCCATCCTTCTTCTCCGCCAAATACTTGGGGTAGTTCCGCTTCCAGTGACCAGTCCCTTTGAAGTAGAAGTACTCAGTCTTAGGCTTACGTCCATACTTGGGCTTCTTCACTTGAGCAGCAACTTGTTTGCCGTTCTTCTTGAAGTTCCCCTTCTTCCCTTTACCCTTTTTCTTGAAACTGGTGGTCTTGTTGACCATCAACACTTGATGCTCCTTCTTGATTTCTACCTCTGCAGCCTTTAGTATTGCGAAGAGCTCGGGAATTGTCTTATCCATCCCTTGCATATTATAGTTCATCATGAAGCTCTTGTAGCTTGGTGGCAGTGATTGAAGAACTCTGTCAACGACACTATCAACTGGAAGATTAACTCCCAACTGAGTCAAGTGATTGTGGTACCCACACATTCTGAGTATATGCTCACTGACATAACTATTCTCCTCCATTTTGCAGCTATAGAACTTATTGGAGACTCCATATCTCTCAGTTTGGGCATTCACTTGAAATATTAACTTCAACTCCTGGAACATCTCATATGCTCCATGACGTTTGAAACAACGTTGAAGTCCCGGTTCTAAGCAGTAAAGCATGGCACATCGAACTATCGAGTAGTCATCAGCTTTGCTTTCCCAGGTGTTCATAACATCCGGCGTTGCTCCTGAAGTGGGTTTGGCACCCAGTGGTGCTTCTAGGACGTAATTCTTCTATGCAGCAATGAGGATAATCCTCAAGTTACGGACCTAGTTCGTGTAATTGCTACCATCATCTTTCAACTTAGCTTTCCCTAGGAACGCATTAAAATTCAATGGAACAACAGCACGAGCCATTTATCTACAACAACATAGACATGCAAAATAGTATCAGGTACTAAGTTCGTGGTAAATTAAAGTTCAATTAATCATATTACTTAAGTACTCCCACTTAGATAGACATCCCTCTAATCATCTAGGTGATCACGTGATCCATATCAACTAAACCATGTCCGATCATCACATGATATGGAGTATTCTTAAATGGTGAACATCACTATGTTGATCATATCTACTATATGATTCACGCTCGACCTTTCAATCTTAGTGTCCCTGTAGCGACCCGACCCGAATGGATCGAAGTCTCTGTGCTTAAGTGTCATCCCCTAGATCGGTATGCTGACACACACAGTACTCGTGGATTTATAACAGAGGTAAATCACATGTATAAAGTAACGTTAATACAATTACCTCAATCCACATAGCGGGAGAAACAACAAAGCTGTGGAGTCCCAATAACACCAACGTCAAAGTTGAGTGTAGACATCGTAACCCTAACGTATCACTTACTTGTCGTAACATTCCTGCAGCATGAGACGTTGCAGCAATGGAGGTCAGTACATTGAATGTACTGGCAAATTCACACCAAAGAGCAATGATGAATAATAGCTATCACTACATGCATATTTGGCTGGTGGAGGCTCTAAGTTTAACATTTGCATAAAGCTAATTTTCCCTACAACAAAGGAATACATTTTTATTTAACTACAAAGTTTGATGAAGTCATCGAGAAGTTACCCCCAACTCAAACCCAAATTAACATTAATAACCCAATAGATACATAAAGTGATGAGATCAAATCAATAATTCAAGTACCAGATACTCAAGATCTCCATAACCGGGGACATGGCCAATCATGATTAGTTTATACACTCTGCAAAGGTTTGCGCACTTTTCCCCACAAGACTCGATCTCTTCTG
This sequence comes from Triticum dicoccoides, assembly GCF_002162155.2. Lineage (NCBI taxonomy): Eukaryota > Viridiplantae > Streptophyta > Magnoliopsida > Poales > Poaceae > Triticum > Triticum dicoccoides. The sequence goes on from NC_041382.1 coordinate 371,142,497, forward strand.
TTGAATTTCTTGCACTACATGTTGTTTGACAAACGGATGATCAAGATACTGTCTTTCCGAAGCATTAAATCTTTACTCTGGGTAGACAGTACCACCTACTTTCCCCCTACATCTGCTAGCCTACCACTGAAAGATGTCACACAACATACTCAACTATGCCAGAGCCCATAATGGCTTGTAGCTGCACACTGAAGTTTCTAGCATGAATAATCTTATGATCCCTTTCAGCCTGGGTGGCATTCCATAGGGTGATCACATGGGTACTCCGGGATCCCCTTGGGAAAGCACTGGGTTCTCCAGGTGCCCGGGCAAGCCACCGGGTTCTCCAGGGTGCCCCAACCATTCCACCTAGATGTGTATTAAAGTAGCCTCCTTAAGTTTCCCTTAGTTAATATCACTCTTGCAACTATCATGAATCTCACATACCAATCCATGCCTATGAGCATAGCAAAGTAGTATGAGCATAACGTATATTCCCGAGGTTGATAAAAGGATAACAGGTTCCTACCTCGGCAACTACTTCACATAACCCCATGTTCACAATCCTACTCATCCAATGTTTGACGGTTGAGACTAATGCATAAAAAACTGGGTAATAAAGGGATATGATCAAAGTGTGAACTTGCCATGTACTGTTGATGAAGATCATTCGCACTCATAACTCCTGACAGTTCTACTCGTCACACTCCGGTCAATCTATCGTGAGCAAGCAATTGCATACATAAGCACTCATGCAAAAGAATCAAAGAAAAGTTCTCAAAGAACTTCGAAAACAAGCGATTAACTCTCGCAACAGAAAACAATTTTCTAACAGTACCAAAATTAGGTGGATTTGGTCTTATCAGAAAGTTTAGGTCAAGAGCTTCACTTAGCAAAAAGAATCAACTAAATCGGAGTTATAAAACTCAAGTTATGAACAAAACAAGTTCAAATTCAAATCTGTTTGAAATCAAATTTTAAATTTTCAAAAACATGTTCAAGTTGATTATCTGGATAGAGGGGATCATAATGAAGAATTGGTCGTTGTTTTCGTTGGATTTGGAAAAATGAGTAAAAAGTTGTGATCGTTTGAAGATCAGGACTAAACTGTAAATAAAACATCTACAAAGAGGTCCCTGACTAAAACAGAAAACCTAATGAACGAGCGTTCGCTATAGAACTATCTGAAATGAACGCGTTCGCTAAACACACCAAAACAGAGAATGTTCTTTAAATAATCAAAAATAAAGAAAACTGGTTTATATAAAAAACCCGAAAACAAAACTAAATGAAAAACCGGCGAACCGAGCGGTTTTATTACCAGTTCGGGGCGGTTGTCCGTCGAAAACCAGCGGCGGTGGTTAGCGAGTCCGGTGGCATCGGTGAGGAGCGGCGGCGGCGACTACGCGGGGCGGCACAGCTTGGCAGCACGGCAGAGCAGTGGCACGGTGGCGGAATGCGGCGGCGGCGCGGCTACAACGGCGAACTCCGATGCGGGACGGCGAGATGCGGGCGTCGGCGAAGCGCGACGGAGCTGCGGTGATGCATGCGGCAGCGGCGCGGGCTGAGGAGGAGGAGGGCGGCGGGGCTCTTCTATTTAAAGGCCGAGGCAGCGGCTTGCGGAATGGGCCAGAGAAGTCCGGCCTCAGCACGGACGCCGAGGTCGGCACGGCGGCGCGCCGTGGTGGCGGCGGACTCCGAGCGGAGCTCGGGGACGAGCGGGCGAGCGGCATGGGCCGGCTGGGCCATGACCTGGCGAGCTAGGCCGGCCCGGTATGGTCGATCCAAAGGAGATTTGTTTTGCTTTTTTACAGACAAAAAATAAAAAGAAAACCACATAAAATAAAATTTAACATAGGCACATTATATATCAAAAAATTAGATTTTTTTACTGCATGAACATTTTTCTAGCGTCAAATAAAATCCGCAAAAATTTAAATAGAATAAATAGTGCTATTGTTGCAATAAAACCCGAGAAAAATCATTTTAAAAATACCAAAATGATTTCAAATTGATATTCTCCTAATTTTACATTGAAGGGAATCATTTTACAATTATTTCCATTTATTTTATTTTTGGAGAAAAATAATTTGAATAAAAACCAAATAACTCCAAATTGTAAATGATTTTCAAAATACCTTCAAAGGGACTTTAAATTTGATTCTTTGAAACTTCCAACTCTCTTTCTTAGCATTTGAAGAAGTCATTTTATCTTCTCTCGTGAAACTCATTGAGTTGCATAAAGTTTCCGAATTTGAAATATTTCCCAAATGGAATTCAAATCTTCTCAAAACCCCTTTTTCTTTTAGTTAAATCGAAGAAGTCATATTATCTTCTCTCTAGGGTTTTGTGGTGAAATGAAATTTGAATTCATGGAGATCATAAATGCAAGGTGAAAGTTTGGGAAAGTCCTTTCATTCCCTCTCATTCAACTTTCAAAAAGTTTCAAATTTCACTCAATTTCACACAAGCAACCGCACCACAATCAAACAAGCAATCAAACCTACAAACCTTGATATAACATTCCAAAATTTAGAATTTTGGGATATTACAAACCTACCACCCTTAAAATGAATCTCGCTCTCGAGATTCGGAGAGGCTAGAACGAAATAGGTTAGGTTCGGGGGTCTTCTCAAAATCCATTGATCGTCGCAAGGGGTCTGGGGTGTTACCACCCTTAGAAACATTGTTACGGTTCCATCAAAACTCATATACACCAACCTTATTCTTGAAAGTGTCTGTCTTCTCAGATCCTCGGGAAAATTTCTTCTCTGGGCTTTTCCGGTGGTGGCATAAATTTCCTCGATTCTTGTGTCCTTTCATCTTGGTACGGTTCTTTTGTGACTAGGTCTTCTTAGCTGATAGGTCTGGCGCCAATACTAACTACTATTGATATCTCATGGTGGTCAACAAGTTATGGTTTCTCCTGTAGGACATGGGTCTGGGCTTCATTCTCACTTTATGGCCTACGATTGGCAACAGCTGCCTTGTATAAGGGAAAAATTGTCATACCATTCTAAGGTTCAAACAAGGTTTTGATCATCGTGTCTCTACTATGGGTAAGTCACTTAGATTTACCATCCCGTATAGCAAGGCGAACAATAAGAGTAAGTCGGTATGGTGATAAATCCATCCCGCACCCAAATCATTACCTTGTATATGGTTTAGAGAATCTCGTATTCTAATACTCAGTCATCCTCACAAGCATTGCTGAATTTCTCTTGTTGACGAACCAAGTTCGGATAAATCCATGGATTCTGCAAGCCAAATAAACATCTATTGTTCCTTCCCAACTCTCAGGTTTTGTGTTACTCCTATAAGATCGTCTGTTGATGAAGTCGTAACTTCTTCTAGGGTTTTTCCTTTAGCAAGAGTGTGCTTGCTTGTCGGCAAATCCTAGAGCCTGTGGGTTATGGGACATCTCATCACTTGTAACCCTTGAACTTATCATCGGGGGAAACTGATCATTATTCCAACATCCAGCTTCCTAGCATTCTTAAATGCATCCAATTATACTATCTCCCTTCCTTATATTTGTACCAAACTAAGACATGATTACTCAGACTCATCATGGAGTTAAAATTGCTCTATATCACCAACATTATACCTCCTTTATATCCAATAGTACTTCATATCCTCATATACTTGGGGGTATCCCACATATCGAGATAAAACTCGTACTTATTTTGTCCGAAGTCCACTCCGTGGAATATCATTATCTTTTCCAGGGGTCAAGCATCCTCACAGGGTACTACCACCCTTAAAAATGCACAAATCTTCCATAGACCATATTTCTCATATCCTCGAAATGGTCAATATCTTTCTTCATAGAGTAACTACTCATAAAATTCAAAATCAGTACCAAACGATGCTATCTTTATTGATTCTCAAATTATTACAATCTCCTGCATTTCCATCACATGCCTCAACTCAACACCTCAATATAAAAGAATTATTCCCGCTACTACTACTACATTTCTCACAAACTCAACTATTTAACACGAATATCCTCATTGGGACAATCTCTGGCAAGGGCCCTGATTCATTATAGCATAAACATAATACTTCTGACAAGTCTTGAGGTTTCCTTGTGATTACATAGCCTCCTTGGGTCCTCGACTTCCTTTCTAGGCAACCGCTGAAGTAATGCCTTGAATCTTTGCACCTGACACATGTGATATGACTCAGGTCCTTCTTTGTAGAAATTGGGTTGTTCCTGGAATCCAATCTATTTCTCTTCCTGGGCTTTTCCGTGCCAACCAGGGCTTCTATTTCATTTGGGTCATACTCTACTAGATCCCCCTTCAGACAATTTTGGGAGATGTGTCCTTCATCTCCACATGAATAGCAAGACTTGGTGTAGGGTTTAATTATGTTTCCTTTGTGTGTGCCCTCGACATCTTCCTTCATCACAGGTTCTTCTAAAATTTCCATGAGGGCTCCTTTAATTTCTTCTTTCTTATGCTAGATGGTTCTTTGTATCATGGGATAAATGTGACACTGAGTAGGGTAGTGGGTAGTCCCTTCACACCAGAAACAAGTAACCTGCCTAGTTGGGCATTCTTCAGCTGAGTGACTTTCTTCACAATGAGGGCAATCATCCTTGTGTTCTTTATGGTTGTGTCCTATTTCTCCATAGAGCTTGCATGCACAAGGTTTCTTCACATCATTTCCATAAGGCTTCAACTTCTGGGACACAACATGAGACCTTTGCAAAGTCTTCTTAAATTCTTTCCAAGTGGTTACTCCTTGCCATCCATTGATGTTTTGGTACAGCCTCCACCAAGTAGCAGAACCTCTTTGAAAGCACTGAAGAGCACGCTGGGCCATATCCTTTCCGGCTATAGTGTCATTCTTCATGTGACCTTCCATATTCTAAATCCATCGGTCTGTCTCCAATTGACTTTTCAGTCCCGAAAATGTGAGTTCCTCTCCATTCATCCTCTAGTGGCTCCAAGGGTTTTGGGGTGAGATAAGACAGATAGAGAGGGATACACACAATACAAACAATAGTTTTGAAAAGACAAATTTTATATTGTGTAGCCGTCGGAAAAACGTCAAACAAATGACAGCTCACAAACATCGCATCTAACGTAAGTACTTCCTCCGTTCCAAATTACTCGTCGCAGAAATGGATGTATCTAGAACTAAAATACATCTAGATACATCCATACCTGCGACAAGTAAATCGGAACAGAGGGAGTATATAACAAGGGTTTGGTCTTCTAAACGTCAATAAATATTCAAAGTCGCCAAACTCTTCAAGTCTTGTTCATGTCTCCGTTGGCTTCTTCCGATCGTGCTTGTCCTTCTCAAGTTCTTTTGCCAGTTCATCTTTGTTGACGCGAAGTCTCTCATGACGTCCTTTAATATTTCTGGAGTTGCGTTCCAAACTTCTGGGTTTGAACTTCCTTGGCATGAACCATGGTCCTACTGTCCTTCAGTTCCACACAAACCTTAGGTATCTCGAGGTTTTGCTCCTCCATCTTGGCTACTTTCAGGTTATGGGTCCCGAGTTGTTCACGGATTGCTTCCTTGTCAAATACGACTTCCTAAAGGTCCATCCGAAAATTCTTGATGTAATACTCCAGTTCCTGGTGATACACCAGCTAAGGTTAAGACTTTGTCTTTTGCTGATAGGTGCTCCATTAGCCCTTTTGTCATCCAATACTTCCGAATAAACGTATGCTTAACTCAACACGGTGACAATAACGTAAGCGGGCGATAACATCATGGATAGCCGTGTCTATGCCCATGTCATTGCCATGGGCTATCATTCCATAGTTGATATCTCATGTGTTAGGGTTTTCTTGACAAAAACCTTGTGTTTTAATGCTTCATGTTCCTATCTTTCTCCGACACACCTTGATCTCGGGTATTGACAGCTTCAATAGTATGACAAGTTCCATAAGGGTAGCCTTTCTAGGTCATACCAATCTAGAAATTCTTCAGAGCCTTCAAATTCTCCTAGTCTTCGGAGTCTTCAACCGTTGTAGTTTCCATTATTATAATGCACGGTAAAATCCTATTCATTCCGAAGAGGTCTTAGTTGTCTGATATCTTGTAGTTCTTAGAGTGGTCTCATCAGTCAAATCTTCGTGTGGTCAAAAGGGGAAAGGGGTATAGTCTAACTAAAATGGGAATATTTGATAAAGCTCAAAAATAAGAGAGGTAAAAGATCCTTTTTGAAAATAAAGTTTTGGAGAAAATCTTTCCTATGGGCTTGCTAGTTTCTAGGGATCACGTCCTATAGTCAACATGTGCTCTGATACCATCTTATAGCAACCTGACCTGAATGGATCGAAGTCTCTATCGTAACCCTAATGTATCACTTACTCGTCGTAAGATTCCTGCAGCATGAGACATTGCAGCCATGGAGGTTAGCACATCGAATGTACTCACAAATTCACATCAAAGAGCAATGATGAATAATAGATATCACTACATGCATATTTGGCTGGTGGAGGCTCTAAATTTAACATTTGTATAAAGCTAATTTTTCCCTACAAAAAAGGAATATATTTTTACTTAACTACAAAGTTTGATGAAGTCATTGAGAAGGTACCCCCAACACAATCCCAAATTAACATTAATAACCCAAAAGATTCGTGAAGTGATGAGATCAAATCAATAATTCAAGTATCAGATAATTAAGATGTCCATAACCGGGGACACGGCTAATCATGATTAGTTTATACACTCTGCAGAGGTATGCGCACTTTTCCCCACAAGACTCGATCTCCACCATTGAATTTATCGCACTACATGTTGTTTGAGAAACGGATGATCGGGACACAGTCTTTCTGAAGCATTAACTCTTTACTCTGGGTAGACAGTACCACCTACTTTCCCCCTACATCTGCTAGCCGACCACTGAAAGAGGTCACACAACATACTCAACTATGCCAGAGCCCATAATGGCTTGTGGCTGCACATGGAAGTTTCTAGCATGAATAATCTTTATGATCCCTTTGAGCCTTGGTGGCATTCCATAGGGTGATCACACGGGTACTCCGGGATCCCCTTGGGCAAGCACTGGGTTCTCCAGGTGCCCGGGCAAGCCAATGGGTTCTCCAGGGTGCCCCAACCATTCCACCCATATGTGTATTAAAGTAGCCGCCTTAAGTTTCCCTTAGTTAATATCACTCTCACAACTATCATGAATCTCACATACCAACCCACGCCTACGAGCATAGCAAAGTAGTATGAGCATAACATATATTCTCGGGGCTGATAAAAGGATAATAGGTTCCTACCTCGGCAACTACTTCCCATAACCCTATGTTCACAATCCTACTCATGCAATGTTTGAGGGTTGAGATTAATGCATAAAAAACTAGGTAATAAAGGGATATGATCAAAGTGTGAACTTTCCTTGTACTCTTGATGAAGATGATCACACTCATAACTCTTGATAGTTCTACTCATCACACTCCGGTCAATCTATTGTGATAGAGGCGAGGGTGTCCTGATGTTTCGATGAGATGGTGGCTATTGTTTCTGTGGGAGTCGACCTTGACGATCCGACTACGAACGTGCGAGACGTCGCACCTTAGCAATCGCTAAACCAACTTCCTAGGAGGTTATTGACCATGCCGGAGCATGATCAACCTGGCCACGAGGGTCTGTTTCCTGCGAGCAAACGAAGAACAAGCAAGAAATTGAGATTGCAATCTAGATATTGTGAATATAAGATGAAAACTTTATTGATCAAGGTGGGGTTCTGTGACATCTTGGTCTGGTCGTTGGACACAAATGAAGTACGCGAAGTTGCAGCTATGGCGAACTTTTAATCTAAACAAAACCCCCAAAGTCTAAACGACGCCCTAAGGGCTGTATATATGGACGAAGAGGGAGGGATTTTGTGGCCCTTGGAGGAGGGGTCCGAAACCAACCCTAACTCTTGTTTCCCCACACATATGGACTCTAAAAACAGCCTATACTTAAGTATTTCGAAAATACATGGGCCTGGCCCAATAATAAGGTGACGTGGCACCTAAAATAGCCTCTGGACGAAATTTATGAAGTGGCATCTTGTATATTTCGTCCCATGCTTCATGCACTCATTATGGTGGCTTCAGAGTCCTGAAATCATCACTTGTAACTCCGTTCTTGTTCCCCTTGCGCATGCCATCATCTCCATGCTTGAACTTGCTCCAAGGTTCATCTTTCCTGTCCAAGCTAGGCCCTTCATTTGTAAGCAAAACAAATGTATCCAATTTAGGCAGCATCATATTCTCATGAACATTAGAAACGTTACCAAGAAACGAAAGTACCTGATAATTCAATTGGCGTGCGCGAGCCCTAGTAATTGGTCCAGTGTGTATAGCAGCAGGGGCTTTGGGTGTAACAATAGTATTGATGTCCTCATCATCCTCCCCTTCTTGAAATGAAGTCGTCCTCGACGAAAGTTCATCATCCTCACCCAAATAAGGCTTCAAATCTGTAATGTTAAAAGTGGGACTGACCCCAAAATCTGCAGGCAGCTCAAGTTTATATGCATTATCATTTATTTTCTCTAACACCTTAAAAGGACCATTAGCACGTGGCATTAGCTTTGATTTGCACAAATTAGGAAATCTATCCTTACGCAAATGTAACCAAACAAGATCTCCAGGTGCAAACACAACATGTTTTCTACCCTTATCTCCAGCAAGTTTATGTTTAGCATTCATACGCTCAATGTTTTCCTTAGTTAACTCATGCATTTTTAAAATCAATTCAGCACGTTCTTTAGCATCAAAATTAACCTTCTCCGAAGATGGAAGAGGCAACAATTCAATAGGTGCACGAGGTAGGAAACCATACACAATTTCAAAAGGGCACATCTTAGTAGTAGAATGCAATGAACGATTATAAGCAAATTTAATATGAGGCAAGCATTCTTCCCACATTTTCTTGTCATTCTTCAAAACAGCCCTAAGCATAGTAGACAATGTTCTATTGACTACTTCAGTTTGTCCATCAGTTTGGGGATGACAACTAGTACTAAAAAGCAGTTTAGTCCCCAACTTAGCCCATAAACATCTCCAAAAGTGGCTAAGAAATTTAGTATCAAGATCTGAAACAATAGTGTTTGGCACACCATGCAAGCGAATAATTTCACGAAAGAACAAATCAGCAACATTAACAACATCATCGCTTTTATGACATGGTATAAAGTGTGCCATTTTTGAGAACCTATCCACGGCAACAAATATGCTATCCCTCCCCTTCTTTGTTTGAGGTAAACCTAAAACAAAGTCCATAGATATATCCTCCAAAGGAACACTAGGTACAGGCAAAGGCATATATAAACCATGAGGATTGAGTCATGACTTAGCTTTTTGACATGTAGTGCAGCGAGCAACAAAACGCTCAACATCCCGTCTCATCATTGGCCAAAAGAAATGTGTATCAAGTATATCCTCCGTCTTCTTGACGCCAAAGTGTCCCATTAATCCTCCTCCATGCGCCTCCTGCAACAACAAAAGAGGAATGGAGCTAGCTGGAATGCATAGCTTGTTAGCACGAAACACAAATCCATCATTAAGAACGAACTTGTTCCAAGTTCTCCTTTCCTTACAATTCTGCAATACATCTTTAAATTCAGCATCATGCATATATTGATCTTTTATGGTCTCCAAACCAAATATTTTAAAGTCAAGTTGTGAAAGCATAGTATAACGACGAGACAAAGCATCAGCAATAACATTTTCTATACCCTTTTTGTGTTTAATGACATAAGGGAAAGTCTCAAAGAATTCAACCCATTTAGCATGTCTACGGTTCAGTTTTGCTTGACTTTTAATGTGTTTCAAAGATCATGATCAGAATGTATAACAAATACCTTGGGCCATAAATAATGTTGCCATGTTTCTAAGGTCCGAACAAGAGCATATAATTCTTTATCATAAGTAGAATAGTTCAGACTAGGCCCACTCAATTTTTCAGAAAAGTATGCAACATGTGTGCCATCTTGTAATAACACACCTCCTAATCCAATTCCACTAGCATCACATTCGAGCTCAAAAGTCTTATTAAAATCAGGAAGTTGGAGTAAAGGAGCATGTGTCAACTTATCTTTCAATACCGTGAAGGCTTCTTCCTATGCGGTACCCCAAACAAAAGGCACATCCTTCTTTGTAAGCTCGTTGAGAGGTGCAGCAATAGTGCTGAGATCTCTCACAAAACGCCTATAGAAACCAGCGAGACCAAGGAAACTCCTCACTTGTGTGACCGTTTTGGGCTGCGGCCAACTCTCAATAGCTTCAATCTTGGCTTTATCAACTTCAATGCCGTGTGGAGTAACAACATAGCCAAGAAAAGATACTCAGTCGGTGCAAAAGGTGCACTTTCCAAGGTTACCAAACAAACGTGCATCACGTAGAGCAATAAAAACAACACGTAAATGTTCCAAATGTTCCTCCAAAGATTTACTATAAATCGGTATATCATCAAAATAGACTACCACAAATCGTCCAATGAAAGCACGTAAAACTTTGTTCATTAACCTCATGAAAGTACTAGGTGCAGTAGTTAACCCAAAAGGCATGACTAACCACTCATATAATCCAAACTTAGTTTTAAATGATGTTTTCCATTCATCTCCCAATTTCATATGAATTTGATGGTATCCACTACGCAAATCAACTTTGGAGAATATTGTAGAGCCACTCAATTCATCAAGCATGTTGTCTAGCCTAGGAATAGGATGACGATAACGAATAGTAATATTATTAATGCCTCGACAATCAACACACATACGCGACGTACCATCCTTTTTCGACACTAAAATGATAGGAACAGCACAAGGACTAAGGGATTCACGTATATAACCTTTGTCGAGAAGCTCCTGTACTTGACGCATAATCTCCTTCGTCTCCTCTGGATTGGTACGGTATGGCGCACGGTTGGGTAATGATGCACCGGGAATTAAGTCAATTTGATGCTCAATCCCTCGAATAGGTGGTAATCCCGGTGGCACGTCTTGTGGAAAGACGTCAGCGAACTCCTGCAAAATGTTAGTGACAACAGGAGGCAAAGAGGAAGGCATGTCCTCGAATGAAAATAATGCCTCTTTGCACACAAAAGCATAGCAAATAGATTTGCTAAAATCTAGATCATCAATATCAGATTTGGTGGCAAGTAAACATGCACTTTTCAATTTAATTTCAGAAGCAACACTAGATGGTTTATTATTAGGCTTCATTTGTTGCTCAAATTCTTTTGCCACAATCTGATTTTCACTCTTATGTTTCTCCTGTTTTTCTTTATTAGCTCTATAAATATCATCTTTCAAAATGGAATCAGGAGTCATAGGAAGCAAAGTAATATTTTTATCCTTATGAACAAGAGTATACTGATTGTTTCTACCATGGTGTACAGAATTTTTATCAAACTGCCATGGTCTACCAAGTAATAAGGAACATGCTTGCATAGGTACCACATCACAATCAACATAATCAACATACGTAGAGATACTAAAATGCACATGAACAGTACGTGTTACCTTAACCTTGCCGCTGTTGTTGAACCATTGGATGTAGTAAGGATATGGATGTGGTCTTGTGGTGAGAGATAGCTTCTCCACCATCTCCATGCTAGCCAAGTTGTTGCAGCTCCCTCCATCTATGATGACGCGAACAGAACGTTCCTTCACAACTCCCTTTGTATGGAACAAATTATGCCTCTGATTTTGCTCAGCTTGTGTGACCTGCACACTCAAAACACGTTGAGCAACTAAACATTCATACCTGTCAGCATCTTCAGGAGCCAGGTATTGTGTCTCATGATCAGAATCATCTCCACCGTTATCTTCACGTGTAATAAGAGCCAAAGTCTCCTCATCATAGTCACTAGCGGACTCATACCCACCATCCTTAGTAGCAATCATCACACGCCGAGATTGGCATTCTCTCGCAAAATGTCCTCTTCCCTTACAACGATGACAAATAATATCACTTGTGTGCCCTGTTGATTGCATGGAAGAAGAAGAGCTCTGTGCAGGCCCGGCAGGTGTGCTCTTGGTAGACAGTGGTGGTTGTGCCTGCTTTCTTGAATCACGGCTAGAGGTGGCACCTGATGGAGGTGCTGGTGGAGTGGAAGTAGAGGATGCACGTGGTGTCCATGATGAAGATCGACCTGCAGAAAAGTTAGTTCGTGCCAATGCATGTCGATCCTACACTTCATGTTCAGCTTTACATGCAAGATGGAATAGACGAGTGATATTATTATACTCCTTATACTCTAGAATGGTCTGAATCTCTCTATTTAATCCACCCAAAAAATGTGCAAGCATAGCTTCATTCTCCTCAACAATACCACATCTAATCATGCCAGTTTGTAATTCCTGATAATATTCTTCTACAGAATTTTTTCCTTGTCTTAAGCGCTGCAACTTTTGAAGTAATTCACGTTGATAATATGGTGGAACCCAACGAGTACGCATAGCAGTTTTCAAAGCAGCCCAAGTAGCTGGAATAGGATATAATCTACAATGTTCAGACCACCAAACACACGCAAAGCTAGTGAAAGCACAAACAGCAGCAGGAACACGTCTCTCCTCAGGATATTGTAAACATGTAAATCATTGTTCAGTTTCTAACTCCCAATTAAGATATATACCAGGAACATATCTACCCTCAAATGGTGAAATATTCAATTTTAGTTTAGGAAGATGGTCATGTACCTCAGGTGGTGGTGTAGCCCTACCGTTGCGATGATATGCATGAGGACGACCTGGTGGTGGTGGTGCTGGTGGTTGCCCGTAGTTCTGATTTTGGTCAACCTCATCCTCGTAATGTTCCTCCACCTCTGTAGTAGCAGCAGGAGCGACAGAAGCACCAACAGTAGGTACAACAGCACCAGAAGTTTGACCAGGCTCAATGGGAACGCGTTGTGCTCGTCCCACTTGATTTGGAAGACGATGTTGTTGTTGTTGTAGAGGTGCGACAGGTGCAGCGGGCGGTGGAAGACGCGCGAGCAATTCATTAAACTGGTTATCGAGCTTTGTTTTGAATGCCTTCTCAATGCCATCTATCTTCTCCATGGCTTCTTCAAATCTGTTTAGCACATCTTCCACCTGTCCACTCATCATTTGCTGAAACTTATCATGTAACTCTTTGTTCGTTATGTTCTCCCAGTCAGTCTCATCGGCTTGTGATCTTGCCATGGTTAGCAGCAATAGAAACACACAAGAATATGATCCTACAGACTACTAGTAAGTGGTGGACAATCACAAATCCGTCAAGCAAATCTCAAATTCTTACCAGTTCTTACCCAGCAGCAGGCGGTGATCGGCAACCGTCGTAGTCAAAACTCTCAAAGCTTGGATACAGCGATTACCACGCAAAGTCAAATGCACAACGTAGATGTATGTGGAGCTAGGAAGGATTATAATATGGTAGCAAAAAGGGTCAGCAATAATCAAAGTTGAATAAACGCTCAACGACGGTACTGTGCTGGTCCTAGGCTAGACCGTGCTAGAGACGTGAGCCTAGAACACTAACAAAATCACGGCGCTGCACGTAAACAAGGGAGGAGCATCCTCTAAATTTTTTTCATTTTTTTCACTTTTTTTGCACTTTTTTTCCTCTTTTTTTTGCTTCGCAACAAATTTATTCAAAAAAGTCTACAAATGGGCTAAAAACTGCCTAGCCAGAATTTTCCAGACTTAGTTTTTTTTGAGTTTGGAACTATTTTTCTTCCGCGGGTAGCACGAAATCTCAGGAGTCCTATTCTGTCACGACTCGAAGTATCGCGTGATCCAGAAATCGAAAACAAAGCAACAATTACTGGACTGGGACTAGGACTGGTGGCGGAGATGAATCTGGTGGAATCTCGGACTGGTGGCGGCGATGAATCTGGTGGAAATTGGACTGGTGGCAGATATATGTTGCAGGTGGACTCGGATTGGCGTGATGGTGGCGGATATGTGGTGGCGTATATGGACTCGGATTGGTGGTGAATATGGCAGCGACGATGAAGTTCGTGTGGTGGTGGTATATGGCATCAGCGATGATGATGATGATGCGGTGGTGATATATGGTAGCGGCGACGTGACAACCTGTGAACAGAACTCGAAACTCTAAAGGACTAGACGCTAAGACGAGCAACTTGACATGACGATGCAACCGCAAATTCAACAAAGCAAATACAGAAAAGATTATGCAAAGGCTCAGATTGGTTCGGATAGTATGAACTAACCCTAATTTTTTTTGGCTTTTTCGTGGATTATAGGTATGAAGAACATACTCGATCTAAACTATGAAATACTGTAAAATCTCACCGAGCAACCTGGAAATCTGATACCACTTGATAGAGGCGAGGGTGTCCCGATGTTTCGATGAGATGGTGGCTATCATTTCTGTGGGAGTCGACCTTGACGATCCGACTACGAACATGCGAGACGTCGCGCCTTAGCAATCGCTAAACCAACTTCCGAGGGGTTATTGACCACACCGGAGCACGATCAACCTGACCACGAGGGTCTGTTTCTTGCGAGCAAATGAAGAACAAGCAAGAAACTGAGATTGCAATCTGGATATTGCAAATATAAGATGAAAAATTTATTGATCAAGGTGGGGGTTCTGTGACATCTTGGTCTGGTCGTTGGACACAAACGAAGTACGCGAAGTTGCAGCTATGGCGAACTTTTAATCTAAACAAAACCCCCAAAGTCTAAACGACGCCCTAAGGGCTATATATATGGAGGAAGAGGGGGGGACTTCGTGGCCCTTGGAGGAGGGGTCCGAAACCAACCCTAACTCTTGTTTCCCCACACATACAGACTCTAAAAACAGCCTATACTTAAGTATTTCAAAAATACATGGGCCTGGCCCAATAATAAGGTGACGCGGCACCTAAAATAGCCTCTTGACGAAATTTATGAAGTGGCATCTTGTATATTTCGTCCCATGCTTCATGCACTCATTGTGGTGGCTTCAGATTCCTTGAATCATCATTTGTAACTCCATTCTTGTTCCCCTTGCGCATGCCATCATCTCCATGCTTGAACTTGCTCCAAGGTTCATCTTTCTTGTCCAAGCCAGGCCCTTCATTTGTAAGCAAAACAAATGTATCCAATTTAGGCAGCATCATATTCTCATGAACATTAGAATCATTACCAAGAAACGAAAGTACCTGATAATTCAATTAGCGTGCGCGAGCTCTAGTAATTGGTCCAGTGTGTATAGCAGTAGGGGCTGTTGGTGTAACAATAGTATTGATGTCCTCATCATATCGTGAGCAAGCAATTGCATACATAGGCACTCATGCAAAAGAATCGAAGAAAAGATCTCAGAGAACTTCGTAAACAAGCGATTAACTCTCGCAACAGAAAACAATTTTTTAACAATACTAAAATTAGGTGGATTTGGTCTTATCAGAAAGATTAGGTCAAGAGCTTCACTTAGCAAAAAGAATCAACTAAATCGGAGTTATAAAACTCAAGTTATGAACAAAACAAGTTCAAATTCAAATCTGTTTGAAATCGGATTTTAAATTTTTATAAACATGGTCAAGTTGATTATCTGGATAGAGGGGATCATAATGAAGAAGTGGGCGTTGGTATCGTTGGATTTGGACAAACAAGTAAAAAGTTGTGATCGTTTGAAGGTCAGGGACTAAACTTTAAATAAAACATCTACAAAGAGGTCCCTAACTAAAACAGAAAACCTAACAAACGAGCATTCACTACAGAACTATATGAAACAAACACGTTCGCAAAACACACCTAAACAGAGAACCTTCGTTAAATAATCAAAAATAAACAAAACCGGTTTTTATAAAAACTGAAAAGAAAACTAAAAGAAAAACCGACGAACCGAGCGGTTTTATTACCTGTTCGTGGCGGTTTTCCGTCGAAAACTGGCGACAGTGGTTAGTGAGTCCGGCGGCACTGGCGTCGGCGACTACGCGGGGTAGCGCCACTTGGCGGCACGACAGAGAAGCGACGCGGTGGCGGAGTGCGGCGGCGGCGGCGCGGCTGCAGCGGTGAAATGCGGCGCGGGGAGGCGAAATGCGGGCGTCGGTGGAGTGCGGGGCAGGGCGGCGGCGATGCGTGCGGTGGCTGTGCGGGCTGTGGAGGAGGAGGGCGGCGGGGTTCCTCTATTTAAAGGCCGGGGCGGGGTGGCGGCTTGCGAAAGGGCCCAGAGAAGTTCGGCCTCGGCACGGACACCGAGGTCGGCGCGGCGGCGCGCCGTGGTGGCGGCGGACTCCGAGCAGAGCGCGGGGACGAGCGGGCGAGCGGCGTGGGCCGGCTGGGCCGTGGGCTGGCGAGCTGGGTCGGCCCGCTCCGGTCGGTCCAAAGGAGATTTGTTTTGATTTTTTTACAAACAATAAATAAAAAGAAAACCACATAAAATAAATTTTAACATAGGCATATTATATATCAAAATTGTTAGAATTTTTTTACAACATGAACATTTTTCTAGCGTCAAATAAAATCCACAAAAATTTAAATAAAACAAACAGTGCTACTATTGCAATAAAACCCCATAAAAATCATTTTAAAAATACCAAAGTGATTTCAAATTTATTTTCTCCTAATGTTACATTGAAGGGAGTCCTTTTACCCTTATTTCCATTTATTTTATTTTTGGAGAAAATAATTTGAATAAAAACCAAATAACTCCAAATTGAAAATGATTTTCAAAATACCTTCAAAGGGACTTTAAATTTGATTCTTTAAAACTTCCAACTCGCTTTCTTAGCATTTGAAAAAGTCATTTTATCATCTCTCATGAAACTCGTTGAGTTGCATAAAGTTTCCGAATTTGAAATATTTCCCGAATGGAATTCAAATCTTTGGAAAACCCTTTTTCATTTAATTAAATGAAAGAAGTCATATTATCTTTTCTCTATGGTTTTGTGGTGAAATGAAATTTGAATTCATGGAGATCATAAATGCAAGGTGAAAGTTTGGGAAAGTCATTTCATTCCCTCTCATTCAACTTTCAAAAAGTTTCAAATTTCACTCAATTTCACACAAGCAACCGCACCAAAATCAAACAATCAATCAAAACTATTTATTTAATATAACTTTCCAAAATATAGAATTTTGGGATGTTACAGTTCCGAGGCCATATCTGCATATGCTAGGCTCGTCAAGTTTAACCCGAGTATTTTGTGTGTGCAAAACTGGCTTGCACCCGTTGTATGTGAACGTAGAGCTTCTCACACC
The DNA here is from genome assembly GCF_002162155.2 of Triticum dicoccoides. Taxonomy (NCBI): domain Eukaryota; kingdom Viridiplantae; phylum Streptophyta; class Magnoliopsida; order Poales; family Poaceae; genus Triticum; species Triticum dicoccoides. Next base: position 371,159,640 of record NC_041382.1, read on the forward strand.
CGATCATCACGTGGTGTCTCGGCACGACGAACTGTAGCAACGGTGCATACTCAGGGAGGACACTTGTACCTTGAAATTTTGTGAGAGATCATCTTATAATGCTACCGCCGAACTAAGGAAAATAATATGCATAAAGGATAAACATCACATGCAATCAAATAAGTGATATGATATGGCCATCATCATCTTGTGCCTTTTGATCTCCATCTCCAAAGCACCGTCATGATCACCATCGTCACTGGCTTGATACCTTGATCTCCATCGAAGCATCATTGTCGTCTCGCCAACTATTGCTTCCACGACTATCGCTACCGCTTAGTGATAAAGTAAAGCAATTACATGGTGAATGCATTTCATACAATAAAGCGACAACCATATGGCTCCTGCCAGTTGCCGATAACTGGGTTAAAAACATGATCATCTCATACAACAATTTATATATTCATGTCATGACCATATCACATCACAACATGCCCTGCAAAAACAAGTTAGACGTCCTCTACTTTGTCGTCGCAAGTTTTACGTGGCTGCTACGAGCTTCTAGCAAGAACCATTCTTACCTACACATAAAAACCACAATGTAGTATAGTGAATGCTTTTTGATCTTCAGAAAAAACCCTGTTCATTGAAACAAATTCAACTAAAGTTGGAGAAATAGAAACCCACTAGCCACCTGTGTGCGAAGCACGTCGGTAGAACCAGTCTCTCGTAAGCGTACGCGTAATGTCGGTCTAAGCCGCTTCATCCAGCAATACCGCTGAATCAAGAATCAACTAGTGATGGCAAGAAATATGTATATACCTACCCCACAACACCTTTGTGTTCTACTCCTCCATATAACATCTACGCATAGACATGGCTTGGATGCCACTGTCGGGGAACACAGTAATTTCAAAAAAAATTCCTATGCACACGCAAGATCCATCTAGGTGATGCATAGCAATGAGCGGGAGAGTGTGTCCACGTACCCTCGTAGACCGAAAGCGGAAGCGTTTAGTAACGCTATTTGCTTGCCGATCATCGGGCAAGTCAACCAAAGTCCACACTTTGTTCTCATACATGGATCCCATCTCAGATTTCATGGCCTCAAGCCATTTTGCGGCATCTGGGCTCATCATCGCTTCCTCATAGTTTATAGGTTCGTCATGGTCAAGTAACATGACTTCCAGAACAGGATTACCGTACCACTCTATTGCGGATCTTCCTCTGGTTGACCTACGAGGTTCGGTAGTAACTTGATCAGAAGTTTCATCATCATCATCATTAGCTTGCTCACTTACTGGTTTTGGAATCACTAGAACTGATTTCTGTGATAAACAACTTTCCAATAAGGGAGCAGGTATAGTTACCTCATCAAGTTCTACTTTCCTCCCACTCACTTCTTTCGAGAGATACTCCTTCTCTATAAAGGATCAATTCTTAGCAACGAATATCTTACCTTCGGATCTGTGATAGAAGGTGTACCCAACAGTCTCTTTTGGGTATCCTATGAAGACACATTTTTCCGATTTGGGTCCGAGCTTATCAGGTTGAAGCTTTTTCACATAAGCATCGCAGCCCCAAACTTTAAGAAACAACAACTTGGGTTTCTTGGCAAACAACAGTTCATAAGGTGTCGTCTCAACAGATTTCGATGGTGCCCTATTTAACATGAATGCATCTGTCTATAAAGCATAACCCTGAAATGAGAGCGGTAAATGAGTAAGATACATCATAGATCGCACCATATCTAATAAAGTGCGGTTACAATGTTCGAACACACCATTACGCTATGGTGTTACAGGTGGCGTGAGTTGCCAAACTATTCCGCATTGTTTCAAATGAAGACCAAACTCATAACTCAAATATTCTCCTCCACGATCAAATGGTAGAAACTTTATTTTCTTGTTACGATGATTTTCCACTTCACTCTGAAATTCTTTGAACTTTTCAAATGTTTCAAACTTATGTTTCATCAAGTAGATATACCCATATTTGCTCAAATCATATGTGAAGGTCAGAAAATAACGATACCCGTCGCGACCATCAATACTCATTGGACCACATACATCAGTGTGTATTATTTCCAACAGGTCTGTTGCTCGCTCCATTGTTCTGGAGAACGGAGTCTTAGTGATCTTTCCCATGAGGCATGATTCGCAAGCCTCAAGTGATTCCAAAATACCATCAACACTGAGTTTCTTCATGAGCTTTACACCAATATGACCTAAACGGCAGTGCCACAAATAAGTTGCACTATCATTATTAAACTTATATCTTTTGGCTTCAGTACTATGAACATGTGTATCACTACCATCAAGATTTAGTAAAAATAGACCACTCATCAAGGGTCCATGACCATAAAAGATATTATTCATATAAATAGAACAACCATTATTCTCTGATTTAAATGAATAATTGTCTCGCATCAAACAAAATGTAGATATAACATTCATGCTTAACATTGGCACCAAATAACAATTATTCAGGCCTAAAACTAATCCCGAAGGTAGATGTAGAGGTAGCGTGACGATGACGATCACATCGACTTCGGAACCATTTCCCACGCGCATCGTCACCTCGTCCTTAGCCAATCTTTGCTTAATCCGTAGCCCCTGTTTTGAGTTGCAAATATTAGCAACAGAACCAGTATGAAATACCCAGGCGCTACTGCGAGCATTAGTAAGGTACACATCAATAACATGTATATCAAAATCTACCTTTCACTTTGCCATCCTTCTTCTCCGCCAAATACTTGGGGCAGTTCCGCTTCCAGTGACCAATCCCTTTTTAGTAGAAGCACTAAGTCTCAGGCTTAGGTCCAGACTTGGGCTTCTTCACTTGAGCTGCAACTTCTTTGCCATTCTTCTTGAAGTTCCCCTTCTTCCCTTTACGCTTTTTCTTGAAACTGGTGGTCTTGTTGACCATCAACACTTGATGCTCCTTCTTCATTTCTACCTCCGCGGCCTTTAGTATTGCTAAGAGCTCGGGAATTGTCTTATCCATCCCTTGCATATTATAGTTCATCACGAAGCTCTTGTAGCTTGGTGGCAGTGATTAAAGAACTCTGTCAACTACACTATCAACTACAAGATTAACTCCCAGCTGAGTCAAGTGATTGTGGTACCCAAACATTTTGAGTATATGCTCACTGACAGAACTATTCTCCTCTATTCTGTAGCTATAGAACTTATTGGAGACTTGATATCTCTCAATCCGGGCATTTACTTGAAATTAACTTCAACTCCTGGAACATCTCATATGCTCCATGACGTTCAAAACGACGTTGAAGTCCCGGTTCTAAGCCATAAAGCATGGCACACTGAACTATCGAGTAGTTATCAGCTTTGCTCTGCCAGGTGTTCATAACATCTGGCGTTGCTCCTGCAGCGGGTTCGGCACCCAGCGGTGCTTCCAGGACGTAATTCTTCTGTGCAGCAATGAGGATAATCCTCATGTTACGAACCTAGTCCGTGTAATTGCTACCATCATCTTTCAACTTAGCTTTCTCTAGTAACGCATTAAAATTCAACGAAACAACAACACGGGCGATTTATCTACAACAACATAGACACACAAAATACTATCAGGTACAAAGTTCAAGATAAATTAAAGCTCAATTAATCATATTACTTAAGAACTCCCATTTAGATAGACATCCCTCTAATCATCTAAGTGATCACGTGATCCATATCAACTAAACCATGTCCGATCATCACGTGAGATGGAGTAGTTTTCAATGGTGAACATCACTATGTTGATCATATCTACTATATGATTCACGCTCGACCCTTCGGTCTCAGTGTTCTGAGGCCATATCTGCATATGCTAGGCTCGTCAAGTTTAACCCGATTATTCTGCGTGTGCAAAACTGGCTTGCACCCATTGTATGTGAACATAGAGCTTATCACACCCGATCATCAAGTGGTGTCTCGGCACGACGAACTGTAGCAACGGTGCATACTCAGGGAGAACACTTGTCCCTTGAAATTTAGTGAGAGATCATCTCATAATGATACCGCCAAACTAAGCAAAATAAGATGCATAAAGGATAAACATCACATGCAATCAAATAAGTGATATGATATGGCCATCATCATCTTGTGCCTTTTGATATCCATCTCCAAAGCACTGTCATGATCACCATCGTCACCGGCTTGACACCTTGATGTCCATCGAAGCATCGTTGTAGTCTCTCCAACTATTGCTTCCACGACTATCGCTACCGCTTAGTGATAAAGTAAAGCAATTACATGACGATTGCATTTCATACAATAAAGCGACAACCATATGGCTCCTTCCACTTGTCGATAACTGTGTTACAAAACATGATCATCTCATAGAAAAAATTATATAATCATGTCTTGACCATATCACATCACAACATGCCCTGCAAAAACAAGTTAGACGTCCTCTACTTTGTTGTTGCAAGTTTTACGTGGCTGCTACGGGCTTCTAGCAAGAACCATTCTTACCTACGCATCAAAACCACAACGTAGTATAGTGATTGCTTTTTGATCTTCAGAAAGAACCCTGTTCATTGAAACTGATTCAACTAAAGTTGGACAAACAGATACCCACTAGCCACCTGTGTGCGAAGCATGTCGGCAGAACCAGTCTCGCATAAGCGTACGCGTAATGTCGGTCTAAGCCGCTTCATCTAACAATACCGCCAAATAAAGAATCAACTAGTGACAGCAAGCAATATGTATATACCCACGCCCACAACTCCTTTCTGTTCTACTCGTGCATATAACATCTATGCATAGACCTGGCTCTGATAGCACTGTTGGGGAACGCAGTATTTCAAAATTTTCCTACGATCACGCAAGATCTATCTAGGGATGCATAGCAACGAGAGGGGAGAGTATGTCAATTGTAACACCCCGGATATGATTTACCCATTATGTATTCCTACTCTTGCCGTTTTCAGCGTTAAGTTATTTTATTTTCTCGGGTTCAGGTTTTTGTCTTCGTGTGTTGTTGTTGTTGTCATGCATCTCATATCATTTCATCATGTGCATTGCATTTGCATACATGTTCATCTCATGCATCCGAGCATTTTCCCTGTTGTCCGTTTTGCATTCCGGCGCTTCATTCTCCTCCGGTGGCCATTTCCACCTTTCTTTCATGTGTGGGGATTAAACATTTCCGGATTGGACCGAGACTTGCCAAGCGGCCTTGGTTTACTACCGGTAGACCGCCTGTCAAGTTTCGTACCATTTGGACTCCGTTTGATACTCCAACGGTTAACTGAGGGACCGAGAAGGCCTCGTGTGTGTTGCAGCCCAACACCCCTCCAAGTTGGCCCAAAGCCCACAAAAACCTTCTCCATCATCTAGAGCGTTCGATCACGATCGCGTGGCCAAAAACCGCTCCTCATTTGGACACTCCTAGCTCCCTCTATGCCTATTTAAAGACACCCCCGAATTACTCCTTCCCCTTCCTCCCGAAACCCTAGATCCATCCCCACCCGCTGCCGCCGGACAAAATCACCGCCGACGGACGTGTCCGGTCCGCCCCGCCGCTGCCATGTGGCGTGCTGCCATTCGCCGCGCCCCCGCCCCACTTCACCATCGCCGCCGACCCAGGAGGGGCCCCCGAGGCCCGTTGACGCGCGCCGCCGCCCGGGGCCATCGTCCCCGCCGCGGGCCCCCGAGCCTACCGGCCTTCCTCCGCCGCCCAAGTCCGCCGACCGCTGCCCTGCTTCACCTCGTCGCCGGCCCCCGCGCCTCCTCGCCTCACCGCCCGACCCGCCAGACCGCGTCGCCGCGCCTCCTCGTCCCCGGCCGAGCCGCGCCGCTCGCCGCCCGAGCCGGATCCGGTGGCACCGCCCCTCTCCCTCGACTCCGGCGCGTCTCCGACGAGCTCCCTCCGATGAACCTCAAAGTCCGCGCCGCCACTACAGTACACTCGGATCTGGATCTGGATCTGGATCGGTCGACTTTTTGCCTCAAACCCTAGATATTTTGCCCTTGTTCATCGTACCGTAACTTTGCATCCATAGCTCCGTTTTGGACATATAACATATCAAAATGTTCGTCTCAGAGAGCACATAATCTCATCTCATTGCATCATTTTCATTTGAGTTCATCTTGATGCCCGAAATGCTGTTGGAAGTATGCTAGTTGAGACAATTGTCAGATCTGCTGCTCCATTTAGATATTTGTCATTTTTGCCATGATTATTGTGTGCATGTTATGCCCATGAGCCCTACATATGTTTTGTTATAGGTTTTGCCATCTTTCCAGTGGTGCAATCCATGTATTTTTGTGATGTGTGTGGTGACTAGCACAAGCTTGCAAAGTGGTGCACTTGTTAATGCTGATTTCAGGGACTTAGCAATTCCACTAAGTCCTTGATCTGTTTATCTCATTATGCCATATGTTCATGTTGTTTCCTAGTGATCCGTGCCTCTTTTGAGGATGATCAGTAAGGATGATTTGTTAATCTTGTAGTGCTCTATCCATCCATGTCTTTGTTTGCAATTATGGAGCACCCTAGCTTGAGTCAATCAAGCTCTACTTTTTCCATTTCGTGAATCTGGGCAGATTGTCTACTTGTTAGCGATTTTGCCGATCATGTTGTAGTTGATCTGTGCATGCTATGTTATTGTTCTTGCCATGTCTAGATTGTATTTTGTGTATTCTTGATGGGTGTATGCTTAGATTGTCATGACATGCTCTGTAGTGAGTGCATCGAGCTCGTAAACATGCCTACTTGATATTTGTTTTGCATGTCGCAGTTTTCACCAAGTCTGAGAACTGATTATGTTTTTGCCATATTCACATGCTTGTAAATGTGTTTTCTGATCCCTTATGGCTCAAGGCCACTAAGAGACTTTTGTTAAGCACTTTGAGTAGCTCCATGCCATGCTTTACTTTGCCATTTTCAGGTCCTGTAGCATATAGTTTTGTTGCTCCAAAGTGTGCTATCTAATCTGAAATTCTAGACAAGTGTTAATTTCACTAAGTCTGAAATCTATTTACCAAATGCATTTTTGCCATGCTTGTTTGAACCTGTTAATGGATGAATTGGCCGTAGCTCAGTGCTAGTATTTTGTTAAGCATGATGAATGCATACCTTCCATGTATGTTGATGCCATGTTTGGGTGCTGTAGCATGTTCATCTTGTTGCATTTAGATGGCTACTTGCTGTAAATCGCAGAACGTGGCCATATTTGAATTGCTTGCCATTTCCAAACCGTAACTCCGATTCCGGTGATCTTTATATCGTTTTCAAGCGATTTCATCTCATATTTCCAGTGGCACACTTGGATTTCCAAGTTGAGGCCAGGTTCATGCATCTCTTGTCAAATCTTGCATATGCATCCCACATCGCATCCCTCATAGCATACCATGTTTGCATCATGTTGTTTGAGTTGTGCACGTGGTCGATTGCATTCCTTGTTGCTTGTTTGTCTTGTTTGGGTAGAGCCGGGAGACGAGTTCGCTAACGAGGAGCCCGTTGAGTTTGCTTTTGAGGATCTAGTCAACTCTGACAACTTTGTAGGCAAGATGATCATACCCTCGAAATCACTTCTATCTTTGCTTTGCTAGATGCTCGCTCTTTTGCTATGCCTATGCTATGACGCCTACCACTTTCTTATCATGCCTCCCAAATTTCCATGTCAAACCTCTAACCCACCATGTCCTAGCAAACCGTTGATTGGCTATGTTACGCTTTGCTCAGCCCCTCTTATAGCGTTGCTAGTTGTAGGTGAAGATTGGAGACCGTTCCTTGTTGGAACAATATTGCCATGTTATCTTAATGCATCTATATACTCGGTAAAGGGTGGAAGGCTCGGCCTTATGCCTGGTGTTTTGTTTCACTCTTGCCGCCCTAGTTTCCGTCATATCGGTGTTATGTTCCCGGATTTTGCGTTCCTTACGCGGTTGGGTGATAATGGGAACCCCTTGATAGTTCGCCTTGAATAAAGCTTTTCCAGCAATGCCCAACCTTGGTTTTACCATTTGCCACCTAGCCTCTTTTTCCCTTGGGTTTCCGGAGCCCGAGGGTCATCTTATTTAAACCCCCCCGGGCCAGTGCTCCTCTGAGTGTTGGTCCACCTTGTCAGCCGCCGGAGGCTACCAAGGGCAACTCTGGGCTGGCCTACCGGAAGTTTGGACAATCTGAGTGTGCCCTGAGAACGAGATATGTGCAGCTCCTATCGGGATTTGTCGGCACATTCGGGCGGTGTTGCTGGATTGGTTTTAACTTGTCGAAGTGTCTTTTAGAACGGGATACCGAGCCTGATCGGAACGTCTTGGGAGAAGGTCTATTCCTTCGTTGACCGTGAGAGCTTGTCATGGGCTAAGTTGGGACCACCTGCAGGGATTGAACTTTCAAAAGCTGTGCCCACGGTTATGGGCAGATGGGAATTTGTTAATGTCCGGTTGTAGATAACTTGAACCTTAACTTAATTAAAATGAATTAAATGTGTGAGTTACCGTGATGGTCTCTTCTCGGCGGAGTCCGGGAAGTGAACACGGTGTTGGAGTAATGCTTGTCGCAGGTTGTTCTCTAGTTATTCGATCGCGCTTTGCCCTCTCTTCTCGCTCTCTTTTGCGAATAGGTTAGTCACCATACATGCTAGTCGCTTGCTGCAGCTCCACATACTTTTACCTTGCCTTACCTATAAGCTTAAATAGTCTTGATCGCGAGGGTGCGAGATTGTTGAGTCCCTGTGGCTCACAGTTTACTTCCAAACTAGATGTAGGGCCAGACAACTCCGTTCCAGATGACGCGTTAGAGCTCAAGTGGGAGTTCAACGAGGACTCACGCCGTTACTATGTTTCTTTCCCTGATGATCAGTAGTGGTGCCCAGTCGGGGTGATCGGGACCGTGTCGCATGTTGGGTTTATCTTTTCTTTTGGCGCCGTAGTCGGGCCATGAGTGATTGGTTGATGTAATGCTATTTATGTACTTTGTGTGATGTGGCGAGTGTAAGCCAACTATGTTACTTATCTCCTTACTATGTATTACATGGATGTTGTGATAATTGTCTAACTTGCAACATTGCTTTCAATGCGGTTATGCCTCTAAGTCGTGCCTCGACACATAAGAGATATAGCCGCATCGAGGGCGTTACAAGTTGGTAATCAGAGCCTTCCCGACCTTAGGAGCCCCATTGCTTGATCATTATTAGCGGCCGAGTTGAGTCTAGAAAAATGTTTTGAGTCATTTAGGAATTATATATTGGAGAGTTTAGGAATTCTTTTTCCTCCCCAGTCCCTTCATCCTGACGTAGAGTTTTGACTCTTCTCTTCTCTAATTTCACTAAAAAAAATTAGGATCACGCGGGAATCTTGGAATCGTTCCGATGGTTTTGTGATGAGAACATTGTTCTTGGTGCCTCCTGTTCCCGGGAGTTGAGCTCCGAGGTGTTGTCGTCACAATTTTATCGTTGCAGTTCTGGAATACCTGAGTTTAGTACGCCGACATCGAAAATCTCTTTTATGCAGTTCGTTGGTGAGATAACCTCGACGCCACCCAGTACTGGGGCGGGAGTTCGGGAGTATTGCCATAACTTGTATAACGGATGCTTTTCGAAGGTTCAGGTAGATGGTTTCCGAAGTTTTTCTCGGTTATGTGTTGAAGGATGGATACAGCTGGATGTAGGAATTGCTAGATTTGGGTGAGATATTATGCTTCCCCTGTATCCCCCACACCTGATTGCATAACCGGAAAGGTTCGGGAGTTTCATAGGTGGGAATTCTTGTAGCTCTAGTTCTTCTTCCACGGATATTTGGTTTGAGATTGGGATTTCTTACCGAGTATTCATTCTTGATCCGTACCTAGTTGATTTATTTCTCTACCTAAATTCCTAGTGGCTTCTTAATTTATGGATATGTGACCATTTCAAGTGGAATGCATTCGTTCATTTTGTTCGGATGTGAAGACTATACGTTGCAATTTTCATTCCGTTGGATTCAGCTTCTATATTTGTCTATCAAGGTGCTAATGGATGTCAACCTCTTCAGGATGGCTCCTCCAACGCGCGCGACTCCGAATCCTGATCCGCCACCACCTCCCCCTCCTCCGGAGGCATGGCAAGCTGTGATGGCCGCTACTAATGCAAACACGCAGTTGATGATGCAAATTCTTCAAGACCGCAATCAAGAGAATCAAGGAAACCAAGGCAACCAAGGCAACAATCAGAATCACTTTGCTACACTCAACTAGTTCCTTGCTAACGGGCCAAAGTCTTTCAGCAATTGTGTTGAGGCAACTGATGTTGACGATTGGCTCGTGGATCTGTGCAAGCATTTCGAGTGCAGTCACGTCAGGCCTGAGGACTTCATCAAGTTCGCTTCCTTCCAACTCAAAGACCAAGCTGCAGAATGGTTCCAGCAGTACAAGGATTCTAGAGGTGGACGTGTGATTACCTGGGATGAATTCCATCAAGATTTCAGAGCTCATCATATCCCTTAGAGCGTGGTTGAAAGCAAGCGTGAGGAATTCCGCAACCTGAAGCAAGGCTCTTTGTCTGTCTATGACTACAACAAGTTGTTCCAGAAGCTCTCCCGCTTTGCTAAGCAGGACGTCCCTGATGAGAAGAGCATGATATATCAGTTCAGGGGTGGTCTCAGAGAAGAAATCCAGCTAGCTCTTGTTCTCTTTGAGCCCTTGAGGTACGATGAGTTCTACAACATGGCATTGAAGCAAGAGGCTGCTCAACTGAGGTGTGATGCTTCCAAGAAGCGAGTCCGAGATGCTACTCCGTCTTCCTCTACTCAAGTAGCCAAGCAGCAGAAGTATTGGCTCCCTCCTCCTCCGTTTCGTCAGCCGTATCAGAAGAGCAAAGGTGGCAGTGGATCTTCCCACCCACCCAACCCTGGCTTTCAGAACAAGACTTCGTCTCAAGCTCCAAGATCGAGTGCTCCGTACCACCGTCCGCTTTCAGAGGTCACATGCAACAAGTGCCAGCAGGAGGGTCACTATGCTAACAAATGCTTCAATCAGAGGCGTCTTCCTCCTCCTCCTCCTGTGAGATCGGCAAGTACAGTTGTGGTCAAGCATAACCCCAAGCACGCCAAGGTCAACTTGATGAATGTAGCTCAGGCAGAGGACTCGTCAGATGTCATCATGCGTAACCTTCCTATTAACGATGTTCCTGCAAAAGTTCTTTTTCACACTGGTGCATCGCATTGCTTCATCTCAAAACCTTTTGCATCTAAGCATGAGTTGATTTCCCAAGTTATGCATAAACCGTTAGCAGTTGTCTCTCCGGGTAAATGTTTGCTCGCTAACCACGAGATTCCGGATATTTCTATCATGATGGGTGATTTCAAGTTTTTGGCTTCTCCAATGGTCCTTGGTAACTCGGATATTGATCTTATTCTCGGGATGGATTGGCTTTCTAAGCACAAGGCTCAGCTTGATTGTGCAGCCAGGCAGATTCAATTAACTCATTCGTTTGAGGATGTGATTGTCTTTGCCGCTCGTGATAATACCATCCGTCTGTTTTCTCTCAATGAGAAGGGTGAACTGGATGCCATCTCTCAAATTCCAGTCGTTTGCGAATATCAAGACATCTTTCCAGAAGAGCTTCCAGGAATGCCTCCGCACCGGCCAATTGAATTCGTCATCGATCTTGAGCCTGGCACAGAACCTGTGTGCAAACGTCCTTACAAGCTCGGACCTGAAGAGTTGAAGGAGCTGAAGAAGCAACTCGATATTCAAGAGAGAATGGGTCTCATCCGGCCTAGTTCTTCTCCGTGGGGTTGTGGTGTTCTTTTTGTGAAGAAGAAGGATGGAACGGACCGACTTTGTGTTGATTACCTTCCATTGAACAAGAAGACTATCAAGAACAAATACCCACTTCCTAACATCAACGAGCTGTTCGAACAACTCAAACGTGCCCAAGTATTCTCCAAGCTTGATCTCCGTATGGGTTATCATCAGTTTCGAATCCGTGAACAAGATATTCCCAAGACGGATTTCAGGACAAGCTATGGTTCATATGAATACACTGCCATGTCTTTTGGCCTCGTCAACGCTCCTCCGACTTTCTCTCGCATGATGAATTTCATCTTCAACGCCTACACCAATGACTTCGTTTAGGTCTATTTCGACGACATTCTGGTTTTCTCGAAGAACAAGGAAGATCATGCCAAGCACTTGCGTTTGGTGCTCGATAAGCTCAGGGAACATCAGTTCTACGCCAAGTTCTCCAAGTGCAAATTTTGGCTCGATGAGGTTCTTTATCTTGGTCATATCATCTCTGCCAAGGGCATTGCGGTGAATCCTGAGAAGGTGTCTGCAATTGTGAATTGGGAACCTCCTCAGAACGTGAAGCAACTCCGTAGCTTCCTCGTTCTCGCAAGCTATTGTAGAAGGTTCGTGGAGAACTTTTCTAAGATCGCGAAGCCTCTCTCAAATCTTCTCCAGAAGCACATCAAGTACGTTTGGTCTCCGGAGTGTGATATTGCTTTCAACACTTTGAAAGAGAAATTGGTCACTGCTCCAGTTCTGACTCCGCCTGATGAATCCAAGCCATACGAGGTCTTTTGCGATGCCTCTCTCCAAGGTCTTGGCGCAGTATTGATGCAAGAGAAGAAAGTTGTGGCTTATACCTCTCGCCAGTTGAAGCCCAATGAAAAGAACTACCCCACTCATGACCTTGAGTTGGCGGCAGTTGTGCATGCTCTTTTGACTTGGAGACATCTCTTATTGGGAAGAAAAGTGGACATCTTCACTGACCACAAGAGTCTCAAGTACATCTTCACTCAGCCTAATCTCAACCTCAGGCAGACTTGATGGGTCGAAATGATTCAAGAGTATAATCCAAGTATCGAGTATACTCCAGGCAAGGCTAATGTGATTGTTGACGCTTTGAGCAGGAAGGCTTATTGCAACAGTGTGATTCTCAAGCCTTATCAACCCGAGCTTTGTGAAGCTTTCCGCAAACTCAATCTGCAAGTTGTTCCTCAAGGTTTCCTCGCCAACCTTCAAGTCTCTCCTACCTTGGAAGATCAGATTCACCAAGCCCAACTTCTTGATGCTATGGTGAAAAAGGTGAAGATTGGGATTGCCAAGAGTCAACCCAAGTACAAGTGCTACTGCCTTGATGACAAGGATACTCTCTTCTTCGAGGATCGTATTGTCGTGCCCAAAGGTGACCTTTGTAAAGTGATCATGAACGAGGCTCGCAATTCTCTCCTCTCCATCCACCCTGGGAGCACGAAGATGTATCAGGACCTCAAGCAGGCTTATTGGTGGACTCGAATGAAGCGCGAGATTGCTCAATTCATGAATGAATGTGATGTCTGCAGAAGAGTGAAGGCAGAACACCAAAGGCCAGCTGGTCTCCTCCAACCTCTTGCCATTCCAGAATGGAAGTTCGACCACATTGAGATGGACTTCGTGACTGGGTTTCCAAAGTCCAAACGTGGCAATGATGCTATATTCGTTGTTATCGACAAACTCACCAAAGTGGGTCACTTTCTGCCTATCAAAGAGTCTATCACGGCAGCTCAATTGGAGGAACTCTATACCTCTCGAATTGTCTCGCAACACGGTATTCCACAGGTGATCTCTTCACACCGTGGCAGCATCTTTACCTCAAAGTTTTGGGATTCTTTTCAAAAGGCCATGGGCACCAACATCCGCTTCAGCACAGCTTTCCACCCTTAGACTAGCGGTCAAGTTGAGCGTGTCAATCAGATTCTTGAAGATATGCTCAGGGCTTGTGTGATCTCCTTCGGCATGAAGTGGGAGGATTGTCTTCCATATGCTGAATTCTCCTACAACAACAGTTTTCAAGCAAGTTCGGGCAAGGCCCCATTTGAAATTCCGTATGGCAGGAAGTGCCGTACCCCTCTCAACTGGTCTGAAACCGGTGAGCGTCAACTTCTGGGTAATGACTTAATCACAGAGGCAGAGGAAATGTGCAAAGTCATTCGCGATAACCTCAAAGCAGCCCAATCGCGCCAGAAGAGCTACCATGATAGTAAGCACCATGATTTGGCTTTCGAGATCGGAGATCATGTGTACCTCCGCGTCTCTCCTATGAAATGTACTCGTCGCTTCGGTATCAAAGGGAAGATTTCCCCTAGATACGTGGGACCTTTCAAGATCGTCAGCAAGAGAGGCGATCTCGCCTATCAACTCGAGCTTCCTTCAAACATTGCAAATGTGCACGACATGTTCCATGTCTCTCAGCTCCGAAAGTGCTTCAAGACTCATGACCGCACGGTCAACTTCGAGGACATTGAGCTCCAAGAAGATCTCTCTTATCATGAGCACCCCATTGCTATTCTTGAAGAGACTGAACGCAAGACTCGCAACAAGTCAATCAAATTCCTCAAAGTCAAGTGGTCACACCATTTCGACCGTGAAGCCACCTGGGAACGCGAGGATCACCTCCGTTCTGAATACCCGGTGTTCTTTCAGTCCTAGATTTCGGGACGAGATGCTTTCGTAGTGGTGGAGTGTTGTAACACCCCGGATATGATTTACCCATTATGTGTTCCAACTCTTGCCGTTTCCGGCGCTAAGTTATTTTATTTTCTCGGGTTCGGGTTTTTGTCTTCGTGTGTTGTTGTTGTTGTCATGCATCTCATATCATTTCATCATGTGCATTGCATTTGCATACGTGTTCATCTCATGCATCCGAGCATTTTCCCTCTTGTGCATTTTGCATTCCGGCGCTTCGTTCTACTCCGGTGGCCATTTCTACCTTTCTTTCGTGTGTGGGGATTAAACATTTACGTATTGGACCGAGACTTGCCAAGAGGCCTTGGTTTACTACCGGTAGACCGCCTGTCAAGTTTCGTACCATTTGGACTCCGTTTGATACTCCAACGGTTAACCGAGGGACCGAGAAGGCCTCGTGTGTGTTGCAGCCCAACACCCCTCCAAGTTGTCCCTAATCCCACCAAAACCTTCTCCATCATCTAGAGCGTTTGATCACGATCGCATGGCCGAAACCCGCACCTCATTTGGACACTCCTATCTCCCTCTATGCCTATTTAAAAACACCCCCGAATTTCTCCTTCCCCTTCCTCCCAAAACCCTAGATCCATCCCTACCCGTCGCCGCCGGACAAAATCACCGCCGACGGACGTGTCCGATCCGCCCCGCCACCGCCACGTGGCGCGCGGCCATTCGCCGCGCCCCCGCCCCACTTCGCCATCGTCGCCTGCCCGGGAGGCCCAGGAGGGGCCCCCGAGGCCCGTTGACGCGCGCCGCCGCCCGGGGCCATCGCCCCAGCCGTGGGCCCCCGA
>NC_041382.1:371174999-371245615 GCF_002162155.2 Triticum dicoccoides
CCGCCGCGCCTCCTCGCCTCACCGCCCGACCCGCCGGACCGCGCCGCCGCTCCTCCTCGTCCCCGGCCGAGCCGCGCCGCTCGCGGCCCGAGCCGGATCCGGTGGCACCGCCCCTCTCCCTCGACTCCGGCACGTCTCCGGCGAGCTCCCTCCGACGAACCTCGAAGTCCGCGCCGCCGCTACAGTACACTCGGATCTGGATCTGGATCTGGATCGGTTGACTTTTTGCCTCAAACCCTAGATATTTTGCCCTTGTTCATCATGCCGTAACTTTGCATCTGTAGCTCCGTTTTGGACATATAGCATATCAAAATGTTCGTCTCAGAGATCAAATCATTTCATCTCATTGCATCATTTTCATTTGAGTTCATCTTGATGCCCGAAATGCTGTTGGAAGTATGCTAGTTGAGATAATTGTCAGATCTGATGCTCCATTTAGATATTTGTCATTTTTGCCATGATTATTGTGTGCATGTTATGCCCATGAGCCCTAAATATGTTTTTTTATAGTTTTTTCCATCTTTCCAGTGGTGCCATCCATGTATTTTTGTGATGTGTGGTGACTAGCACAAGCTTGCAAAGTGGTGCACTTGTTAATGCTGATTTCAGGGACTTAGCAATTCCACTAAGTCCTTGGTCTGTTTATCTCATTATGTCATATGTTCATGTTGTTTCCTAGTGATCCGTCCCTCTTTTGAGGATTATCAGTAAGGATGATTTGTTAATCTTGTAGTGATATATCCATCCATGTCTTTGTTTGCAATTATGGAGCACCCTAGCTTGAGTCAATCGAGCTCTACTTTTGCCATTTCGTGAATCTGGGCAGATTGTCTACTTGTTAGCGATTTTGCCGATGATGTTGTAGTTGATCCGTGCATGCTATGTTATTGTTCTTGCCATGTCTAGATTGTATTTTGTGTATTCTTGATGGATGTATGCTTAGATTGTCATGACATGCTCTGTAGTGAGTGCATCGAGCTCGTAAACATGCCTACTTGATATCTGTTTTGCATGTCCCAGTTTTCACTAAGTTTGAGAACTGGTTATGTTTTTGCCATGTTCACATGCTTGCAAATGTGTTTTCTGATCCCTTATGGCTCAAGGCCACTAAGGGACTTTTGTTAAGCACTTTGAGTATCTCCATGCCATGCTTTACTTTGCCATGTTCAGGTCATGTAGCATATAGTTTTGTTGCTCCAAAGTGTGCTATCTGATCTGAAATTCCAGACAAGTGTTAATTTCACTAAGTCTGAAATCTGTTTACCAAATGCATTTTTGCCATGCTTGTTTGAACCTGTTAATGGATGAATTGGCCGTAGCTCAGTGCTAGTCTTTTGTTAAGCATCATGAATGGATTCCTGCCATTTATGTGGATGCCATGTTTGGGTGTTGTAGTATGTTCTTCTTGTTGCATTTAGATGGCTACTTGCTGTAAATCGCAGAACGTGGCCATATTTGAATTGCTTGCCATTTCCAAACCGTAACTCCGATTCCGGTGACCTTTATATCGTTTTCAAGCGATTTCATCTCATCTTTCCAGTGGCACCCTTGGATTTCCAAGTTGAGGCCAGGTTCATGCATATCTTGTCAAATCTTGCATATGCATCCCACATCGCATCCCTCATAGCATACCATGTTTGCATCATGTTGTTTGAGTTGTGCACGTGGTTGATTGCGTTCCTTGTTGCGTGTTTGTCTTGTTTGGGTAGAGACGGGAGACGAGTTCACTAACGAGGAGCCCGTTGAGTTTTCTTTCGAGGATCCAGTCAACTCTGACAACTTTGCAGGCAAGATGATCATACCCTCGAAATCACTTCTATCTTTGCTTTGCTAGATGCTCCCTCTTTTGCCATGCCTATGCTACGACGCCTACCACTTGCTTATCATGTCTCCCAAATTGCCATGTCAAACCTCTAACCCACCATGTCCTAGCAAACCGTTGATTGGCTATGTTACCGCTTTGCTCAGCCCCTCTTATAGCGTTGCTAGTTGCAGGTGAAGATTGGAGACCGTTCCTTGTTGGAACACTATTTACTTGTTGGGATATCATTATATTGCCATGTTATCTTAATGCATCTATATACTTGGTAAAGGGTGGAAGGCTTGGCCTCTCGCCTAGTGTTTTTTTCCACTCTTGCCGCCCTAGTTTCCGTCATATCGGTGTTATGTTCCCGGATTTTGCGTTCCTTACGCAGTTGGGTGATAATGGGAACCCCTTGATAGTTCGCCTTGAATAAAGCTTTTCCAGCCATGCCCAACCTTGGTTTTACCATTTTCCACCTAGCCTCTTTTTCCCTTGGGTTTCCGGAGCCCGAGGGTCATCTTATTTTAAACCCCCCCCCGGGCCAGTGCTCCTCTGAGTGTTGGTCCACCTCGTCAGCCGCCGGTGGCTACCAGGGGCAACTCCGGGCTGGCCTACCGGAAGTTTGGACAATCTGAGTGTGCCCTAAGAATGAGATATGTGCATCTCCTATCGGGATTTGTCGGCACATTCGGGCGGTGTTGCTGGATTGGTTTTAACTTGTCGAATTGTCTTGTAGAACTGGGATACCGAGCCTGATCGGAACGTCTCGGGAGAAGGTCTATTCCTTCGTTGACCGTGAGAGCTTGTCATGGGCTAAGTTGGGACCCCCTGCAGGGATTGAACTTTCGAAAGCCATGCCCGCGGTTATGGGCAGATGGGAATTTGTTAATGTCCGGTTGTAGATAACTTGAACCTTAACTTAATTAAAATGAATCAACTGTGTGAGTTACCGTGATGGTCTCTTCTCAGCGGAGTCCGGGAAGTAAACACGGTGTTGGAGTAATGCTTGTCGCAGGTTGTTCTCTAGTTATTCGTTCACGCTTTGCCCTCTCTTCTTGCTCTCTTTTGCGAATAGGTTAGTCACCATACATGCTAGTCGCTTGCTGCAGCTCCACATACTTTTACCTTGCCTTACCTATAAGCTTAAATAGTCTTGATCGCGAGGGTGCGAGATTGCTGAGTCCCTGTGGCTCACAGTTTACTTCCAAACCAGATGCAGGGCCAGACGACTCCGTTCCAGATGACGCGTTAGAGCTCAAGTGGGAGTTCGACGAGGACTCATGCCGTTACTATGTTTCTTTCCCTGATGATCAGTAGTGGTGCCCAGTTGGGGTGATCGGGACCGTGTCGCATGTTGGGTTTATCTTTTATTTTGGCGTCGTAGTCGGGCCATGAGTGATTGGTTGATGTAATGCTATTTATGTACTTTGTGTGACATGGCGAGTGTAAGCCAACTATGTTACTTATCCCCTTACTATGTATTACATGGATGTTGTGATGATTGTCTAACTTGCGACATTGCTTTCAATGCGGTTATGCCTCTAAGTCGTGCCTCGACACGTAGGAGATATAGCCGCATCGAGGGCGTTACATCAATGTACCCTCGTAGACCAAAAGCGGAAGTGTTTATCAACGCGGTTGATGTAGTCGTACACCTTCACGATCCGTCTTGATCAAGTACCAAACGTACGGCACCTCCGTGTTCAGTACATGTTCAGCTCGATGACGTCCTCGCCTTCTTAATCCAACAAGACGGGCGAAGTAGTAGATGAGTTCTGGCAGCACGACGGCATGGTGACGGTGTTGGTGAAGAACAATCTCCGCAGGGCTTCGCCTAAGCACTACAAAAACTATGACGGAGGATAAACTAGAGGGGACGGGGTTGCCAGCACACGTCTTGGTGTTTCTTGATGTGTCTTTGGTGCTAGCCCTGCCCCTCTATTTATATGTTGAGCCCTGGGGTCGAAACTTGGAGCAAAAGCCTCCTCAAAGTCGGTTCTGCCCAAAAGGCAAGAGTCCCACTCGGACTCCAGGACCAAACGCCACAATCCATGGCGTCTGGCCCACACGCCATCTGCCTCGGCGTCTGGCCCAGGGCCAGACGCCAGGGTCTCCGGCGTTTGTCCCCTGGCCTCCGCAAAACTCCTTTTGCACCGACCTAAAGGCTCATGGGCTTCACCCCTTGGCCGAACCATATCATCCTATATATCAATCTTTACCTCCGGACCATTCCAGAGCTCCTCGTCATGTCTGTGATCTCATCAAGGACTCCGAACAACATTCAGTCACCAACATACATAACTCATATAATACTATATCGTCAACGAACATTAAGCGTGCGGACCCTACGGGTTCGAGAACTATGTATACATGATACGAAGATCTTTATCGGTCAATAACCAATAGCGGGACCTAAATGCCCATATTGGCTCCTACATATTCTACGAAGATCTTTATCGGTCGAACTGCATAACAACATAGTTGTTCCCTTTGTCATCGGTATGTTACTTGCCCAAGATTCGATCGTTGGTATCATCATACCGAGTTCAATCTCGTTACCGGCAAGTCTCTTTACTCATTGCGTAATGCATTATCCCGCAACAAACACCATCGGAGACACCTCTAGAGCATCTTTATAATCACCCAGTTACGTTGTGATGTTTGTTAGAACACTAAGTGTTCATTCGGTATTCGGGAGCTGCATAATCTCATAGTCATAGGAACATGTATAAGTCATGAAGAAAGCAATAGCAATATACTAAACGATCATAGTGCTAAGCTAACGGATAGGTCATGTCAATCACATCATTCTCTAATGATGTGATCTCGTTCATCAAATGACAACTCATGTCCATGGCTAGGAAACTTAACCATCTTTGATTAACGAGCTAGTCAAGTAGAGGCATACTAGTGACACTCTGTTTGTCTATGTATTCACACATGTACTAAGTTTCCGGTTAATACAATCATAGCATGAATAATAAACATTTATCATGATATAAGGAAATATAAATAACAACTTTATTATTTCCTCTAGGGCATATTTCCTTCAGTCTCCCACTTGCACTAGAGTCAATAATCTAGTTCACATCGTCATGTGATTTCACACCGATAGTTCACATACTTATGTGATTAGTTCACATCTTCATGTGACTAATACCCAAAGGGTCTACTAGAGTAAATAATCTAGTTCGCATCGCTATGTGATTAACACCCAAAGAGTGATCATGTTTTGCTTGTGAGAGAAGTTTAGTCTACGAGTCTGCAACATTCAGATCCGTATGTATTTTGCAAATTTCTATGTCTACAATACTCTGCACGGAGCTACTCTAGCTAATTGCTCCCACTTTCAATATGTATCAAGATCGAGACTTATAGTCATCTAGATTAGTGTAAAAGCTTACATCGACGTAACTCTTTACGTTGAACTCTTTCATCGCCTCCATAATCGAGAAATATTTCCTTAGTCCTCTAAGGATAATTTTGACCGCTGTCCAGTGATCTACTCCTAGATCACTATTGTACCCCCTTGCCAAAATCGCTAAGGTATACAATAGGTCTGGTACACAGCATAGCATAGTTTATAGAACCTATGACTGAGGCATAGGGAATGACTTTTCATTCTCTTTCCTGTATCATCCCAACTTTCAATTTGGATGTTATACATAGGTCATCATACGCATATCATATTTTAATTGCATTTTTTTGTGATCCTAGAAATCTTAAGCAACTCAAGGACCCAAGGAGAGAGTTGGGGATTTCATTCATTTTCATATTTGAATTTCTCTCAAATTTGAAAATAGGGTCAATTTGGTTTTGATATTTTTCTCTCCAAATATTTCTAATATTAAAAATAAAAGAGAGAAGATAATATGAATTCTTCAAAAAGAGATGAATATCGGAGGAAAAAATTAAAATCAAATAAATATTTTATTTGGATTGTATTTATTATTTTATTTGAATTAGAAAATATGCATTTTTGAAAATTGCATTTTAGGCGAGAAAAATGTTCACTTTGTTCTAAATATCTTATTTAGACGGTGAAAATTGTTTTTGGCATTTTTAGATTTTTTTTATATTTTATTAGGATTTTTCTTTGGCAGAATTTATTTAAAAAAATTCCGCACGACTGGGCCGAAGGCCTAGCTGAGCCGGCCCACTCCCGCGCGCCGGCTTCCTCCCACCGCCGTCGTGCGTGGTACGGACGCCGAGGAGGAGTCCGAGCCGGACTCCACCACGCCCGGCCCCCTCCCCAAGCTGCGCCCCCCGACCTCTTTAAATAGGGTCGAGCCCCTGCCACCCTCTCCACCCCGAGCCGCCGCCCCGCCGCCTCCCACGCCGCGCCGCGCCGCTGTTAGCCGCCGCTGACGCCGCCGCCGCCGCGCCCCGTAGTTGGAAGCCGCCGCCGGACCTCGCCGCCCTGCCGAATCCCGCCGCCTCGCCAGAGCCGCCCGTTCCACCGGACCTCGCCATCGACCACTGATTTTCTAGAACCGGTAAAAATAGACAAAACCGTGGCCCCGGTTTTCTTTTCGTTAGATTAGTTAGTTTGTTTTTTTTCGGTTTCGCTAATTAGCGAACGTTCACCCGAACGTCCCTATTAGCGAACACGTTCGCCCGTTTATCCCTGTTAGCGAACGTTCGTTCGATAGCCTTTTTATTTTATTTTATTTTTGGCCAGGGACCTATCCGCGATTATTTTTATCGCTGATTAGCCCCCGATCTTCAAACCCAAGCAACTTTTTAACCGTTTGTCCAAATCCAGTGTAACCAACGCCAAAATCTTCGTATTGAACCCCTCTTTCCAGATAATCAACTTGAACGTGGTTTTAACAAATTAAAATTTGGTTTCAAGAAGATTTGATTTCGAACTTCTTTTGATCATAGTTTGAGTTTCGTAGCTCCGATTCGATCGATTCTTTTTGCAAATCGAAGCTCTTCAGTTGAACTTTAAGTTATGATCTTTTTATTTGAGTTTTACCCTTGCATTTATGCTTGTGTGCTTATGTATGCTATTGTTTGTTTGCGATAGAATTTCCGGAGTGGGAAGTGTGCTACTACGAGTCACTAGGGATTTCCGATCGTCAGCAAGGCAAGTAACACTTTGATCATACCCTTTTATTACCCAGTTTTATGCATTATATTCAACCCTTAAACATTGCATGAGTAGGAACTTTTTAACATGTGGGTATCGGGAAGTAGTGATGAGGTAGAACCTATTGTCTTTAATTCAAACCCTGGGAGTTACGTCTATGTTATGATTATATTGCTATGCTATGCTTGTAGACGTGGTTTGGTTGAGTGTTCCATGAAAGATGTGAGAGTTTAAATTCATGGTTAAACTTAAGGTGGCTACTTTAATACACATCTGGGTGGATTGCTTGAGGCACCTGGAGCAATCCAGTGTTGTCCTTGGATATCCCGGAGTACCCGTGTGATCATCCTACGGTTTGCCACCCAGGCTCAAAGGGATCATAAGATTATTCATGCTGGAAACTTCCGTGCACATCCACAAGCCATTATGGGCTCTAGCATAGTTGAGTAAGTTGTGTGACATCTTTCAGTGGTAGGCTAGCAGATGTAGGGGATGTAGGTGGTATTGTCTACCCAGAGTAAAGAGTTAATGCTTCCGAAAGACTGTTTCTCGGTCATCCGTTTCTTAAACATCATGAAGTGCGAGAAATTAAACGGAGGAGATCGAGTCTTGTGGGGAGAAGTGCGCAAACCTCTGCAGAGTGTATAAACTAATCATGGTTAGCCGTGTCCCCGGTTATGGACATATTAAGTATTTGGTAGTTGAATTATTGATTTGATCGCATCACTCTTTTAATTAATTTGTTGGGTTGATGATTACTTAATTTGGGATTGAGTTGGAGGAACCTTCTCACTATTTACAACAAACTTTGTAGTTCAATAAAATATAATCCTTTGTTGTAGGGAAAAATTAGCTTTCTACAAAAATAACCATAGAGCCTCAACCAGCCAAATATGCATATAGTTATAGCCGCTACATGATCATTGCTCTACAGAGTTATTTTGCCAGCATATTCCATGTGCTGACCCGTTTTGGGATGCAAAGTATTATGTTGCGGACTTTTCAGATGAAGAGTAAGGTGGGCTAGGTCGTTGTCGTGCACTCAGCTATGCCGTTGGAGTTGATGGACTCATTTTACCTTCGAAGCCTTCCTCTGTTATCTTCATTAGATGGTCTTCAGCCATAATATTGTAATAAGTACTCTCTTTTGAGATATTCGATGTAATAAGTGTGTGATTGAACTCTGTTATAAATCCTTCAAGTACTGTGTGTGTCAGCATTACCGATCCAGGGATGACACTTATACACAGAGATTTGACCGTTTGAGGTCGGATCGCTACATTTATATTTTCTTTCGTGGCCGGGTTTTGAGTTTTTGCTCAATTTCACACCTTACAACTCAGGCAAGAACTCCTTTGACTGATCCATTTTTAACTCCTTCAAAATCTTATCAAGGTATGTACTCATCGAAAGTCTTATCAAGCGTCTTGGCCTATCCTTATAGATCTTGATGCCCAATATGTAAGTAGCTTTACACGTAATTCTTTCTTTGAAAAACTCCTTTCAAATTCACCTTTATGCTTTCCAGAAAATTCTACATCCTTTCTGATCAACAATATGTCATTCACATATACTTATCAAAAAGGATGCAGTGCTCCCACTCACTTTCTTGTAAATACAGGCTTCACCGCAAGTCTGTATAAAACTATATGCGTTGATCAACTCATCAAAGCGTATATTCTAACTCCAAGATGTTTGCACTAGTCCATAGATGGATAGCTGGAGCTTGCACACTTTGTTAACACCTTTAGGATTGACAAAACCTTCTAGTCGCATCATATACAAGTCTTTTTTGATAAATCCATTAAGGAATGTAGTTTTGATATCCATTTGCCAGATTTCATGAAATGCGGCAACTGCCAACATGATTCGGGTAGACTTTTAAGCATCGATACGAGTGAGAAAATCTAATCATAGTCAATAACTTGAACTTGTCGAAAAACTTTTGCGACAATTCCAGCTTTGTAGATAGTAACACTACTATTAGCGTCATCTTCCTCTTGAAGATCCATTTATTTTGAATGGCTCACCGATCATCAGGCAAGTCAATCAAAGTCCATACTTTGTTCTCATACATGGATCCCATCTCAGATTTCATGGCCTTATGCCGTTTCGCGGAATCTGGGCTCATCATCGCTTCCTCATAGTTCGTAAATTCATCATGGTCTAGTAACACGGCTTCCAGAACAGGATTACCATACAACTTTGGTGCGGAATGTACTCTGGTTGACCTACGAGGTTTGGTAGTAACTTGATCTGAAGTTTCATGATCATCATCATTAACTTCCTCACTAATTGGTGTAGGCATCACTGGAACTGATTTCAGTGATGATCTACTTTCCAATTTGAGAGAAGGTACAATTACCTCAACAAGTTCTACTTTCCTCCCACTCACTTCTTTCGAGAGAAACTCCTTCTCTAGAAAGGATCCACTCTTAGCAAGAAAGATCTTGCCTTCAGATCTGTGATAGAAGGTGTACCCAACAATTTCTTTTGGGTATCCTATGAAGATGCACTTCTCCAATTTTGGTTTGAGCTTACCAGGTTGAAATTTTTTCACATAAGCATCGCAACCCCAAACTTTAAGAAACGACAGTTTAGGTTTCTTGCTAAACCATAGTTCATATGGTGTCGTCTCAACGGATTTAGATGGTGCCCTATTTAACGTGAATGCAGCTATCTCTAATGCTTAACCCCAAAACGATAGTGGTAAATCGGTAAGAGACATCATAAATCGCACCATATCTAATAAAGTAAGGTTATGATGTTCAGACATACCATTATGCTATGGTGTTCCAGGTGGCATGAGTTTGTGAAACTATTCCACATTGTTTTAATTGAAGGCCAAACTCTTAACTCAAATATTCGCCTCCACGGTCAGATCGTAGAAACTTTATTTTATTGTTACGATGATTCTCTACTTCACTCTCAAATTCTTTGAACTTATGAAATGTTTCAGACTTGTGTTTCATTAAGTAGATATACCCATATCTGATCAAATCATCTGTGAAGGTCAGAAAATAATGATACCGGCTGCGAGCCTATACACTCATCAGAGCGCATATATCAGTATGTATTATTTCCAATAAGTCAGTTGCTCGCTCCATTGTTCTGGAGAACGGAGTCTTAGTCATCTTGCCCATGATGCATGGTTCGTGATACGTGCATATTGCATCATGCTTTTATATCGATATTTATCGCATTATGGACTGTTATTTCACTTTATGTCACAATACTTATGGCTTATTTTACAAGGATTACATAAAGAGGGAGAATGACGGCAGCTGGAATTTTTGGCTGGAAAAGGAGCAAATATTAGAGACCTATTCTGCGCAACTCCAAAAGTCCTGAAACTCCACGGAATGTCTTAAAATAAATAAAGAAAAATCCTCATCAAAGATGAAGGCCAGGGGGCCCACACCCTGCTCACGAAGGTGGGGGGCGCCCCCTCCCTAGGGCGCGCCCCCCAACCTTGTGGGCCCCCTGGTGGGTCTTCTACATCCATCTTCTCCTATATGAAGTCTTTCGATGAGAAAAAAATAGGAAGCAACCTTTCGGGACGAGACTCCACCGCCACGAGGCGGAACCAATCTAGAGCTCCGGCAGAGCTGTTCTGCCGGGGAAACTTCCCTCCGGGAGGGGGAAATCATCACCATCATCATCACCAACGCTCCTCTCATCGGGAGAGGGCAATCTCCATCAACATCCAAACCCCATTTCATCTCTTGTATCCAATTCTTGTCTCAAAGTCCAGGATTGGTGCTTGTAGGTTGCTAGTAGTGTTGATTACTCCTTGTAGTTGATGCTAGTTGGTTTATTTGGTGGAAGATCATGTGTTCAGATCCTTTATGCATATTATTACCCCTCTGATTATGAACATGAATATGCTTTGTGAGTAATTACATTTGTTCCTGAGGACAAGGGAGAAGTCTTGCTATTAGTAGTCAAGTGAATTTGGTATTCGTTTGATATTTTAATAAGATGTATGTTGTCTAGCCTCTAGTGGTGTTATGTGAATGTCGACTACATAACACTTCACCATTATTTGGGCCTAGAGGAAGGCATTGGGAAGTAATAAGTAGATGATGGGTTGCTAGAGTGACAGAAGCTTAAACCCTAGTTTATGCGTTGCTTCGTAAGGGGCTGATTCGGATCCATATGTTTCATGCTATGGTTAGGTTTACCTTAATACTTTTGTTGTAGTTGCGGATGCTTGCAATAGAGGTTAATCATAATTGGGATGCTTGTTCAAGTAAGAACAGCACCCAAGCACCGGTCCACCCACATATCAAATTATCAAAGTATCGAACGCGAATCATATGAACGTGATGAAAACTAGCTTGACGATATTCCCATGTGTCCTCGGGAGCGTTTTTCCTTTTATAAGTGTTTGTTCCGGCTTGTCCTTTGCTACAAAAAGGATTGGGCCACCTTGCTGCACTTTATTTACTTTTGTCACTTGTTGCTCGTTACAATTTACCTTATTACAAAACTATCTGTTACCAATTATTTCAGTACTTGCAGAGAATACCTTGCTGAAAACCGCTTATCATTTCCTTCTGCTCCTCGTATGGTTCGACAGTCTTACTTATCGAAAGGACTACGATAGATCCCCTATACTTGTGGGTCATCAAGACTCTTTTCTAGCGTCGTTGCTGGGGAGTGTAGCGCCTTTGGTAGGTGGAATTTGGTAAGGAAAAATTTATATAGTGTGCTGAAATTTACTGTCACTTGTTACTATGGAAAGTAATTCTCTGTGGGGCTTGTTCGGAGTATCTTCACCCCGTCCAATAGAGCAAAGAGTTGCTCCTCAACCTACTGAACCTATTGAAAATGAAACTCCTTTTGAATTTCCTGTGGCTATGATGGAAAAACTCCTAGCTAATCCTTTTACAGGAGATGGAACAAAACATCCTGATGAGCACTTAATATATGTGGATGAAGTTTGTGGATTATTTAAGCTTGCAGGTATACCCGATGATGTTGCTAAGAAGAAGGTCTTCCCTTTATCTTTGACAGAAGACACATTGATATGGTATAGGCTATGTGATGATATGAGATCGTGGGACTATAAAAGATTGAATCTGGAATTTCATCAAAAGTATTACCCTATGTGTCGTGGAATTGTCATGGCAGATGTCCTTAATGTCAGGACTTAGTCGCGAGGCCAGCGCATCTATGTGGTAGCTTGAGAGGGGTTGAGCGGGACGAGAGACGCGATGTTTTACCCAGGTTCGGCCCCTCACGGTGGAAGTAAAAGCCTACATCCTTCTTCATTGATATTGATGATGATGACCAAGGTTACAAGAGTGCTCTATCTCGAGAGCTATTGTCTAAACCTAACTTGTCCAACTTGTGGAACTTGTGAATCTTGTCCCTCTTGGTGTGCCCTGCCCCTCCTTATATATGTTAAAGGGGCAGTTTACATGACTAGTCCTATTAGGATTAGTATTACTCTATTACAAGTGGAGTCCTAGTCTTGCGTCCTTTGTAAGGGAATATTCCTTGTGCTTTCCTCATAAACCGGCCCACCATTAAACGGGAACCAGCCTTCTGGGCCTTGGTCCTTGTCATCCATCTGACACGCCCGCCGGGTCACCAGTGAGCCATAATGACCAGGCAGGTTGCTTGTAAACCGCCAGGTCAGGGCGGGTCGCTAGTGAACCGCCAAGTGTCAGCCGGATCTCAAGTAAACCGCCAAGTCCAGCCGGGTTATACTTCCGGCCGGTTTACGCCGCGGGGTATATCCCCGACATTAGCCCCCAGTTTAATTTGGATTTATCCATGTAAACTGATCATGTAAAACGAACACAAGAACAAACTTGACAGATTATGCTCCGGGTTAAGAATTCTTGTAAACCGGCACCTGATCATCCTTAATTCCTTGTCATTTCCTTCTTCTAGAAAATCCAGGCCAATAAGCCAGCTTCATACTCAATTTGCTGTCATTGGTTTCTCACAGAGAAATATTATGAAGAATAATCCACTTGAGTCGGCTTCCAAAGCACCGACTTAAGAAATATTTGTCTTGAAATACTCATCTGATATTCATCCGGTTTGAAGATGTAAAACTTGTCGGTTTGTCATTATAGAAATTGTCGGGTTAAAAAACAGAAAATGTCGGGTGATAATTATTGTTGACACCGGGTCATGTAATTGATCTTCCTGATTTACTCAAAACTGATAATTTGATCCCTATAGCCCCCAAGTCTTGAGTAGAGCAAAGTGAGGACTTAAGACTTGCTTCAATATAAATATTACCACTTTGAAGAAATCCATGTGTGTTCATCTCAATCACTAGTCAGAACTGAGTATTCCACATATGTAGCCCCCAAGTGCCGGGTTGTCATGCTTGTAGCAACCTGGGACTTGAATTTGCTTGATGCTCAAAAAATTCAACCAGTGTAGCCCCCAAGGGCCGGGTCATTACACAATAATGAGCAGGGACTTTATAAATATGATCATGTAAATTTGAACAGCAACGTGTAGCCCCCAAGGGCCGGCTCAGTAAGATAATATTGAGCTGGGACTTTATATATACTTCATTGAAAATAACATCATATGATGTAACTCCCATCATGGGGCTTGAACCCACATCCACAAGGTTAAGAGCTTTGTGTTTTACCAACTAAGGAGTGGACCCTTCAATATAATGGATAAAAACTTGTGTACCTTGAATTGTTGACAGGACCAGTTGGTAGCCCCCAAGGGCCGGCTCATTATAATGTAATGAGTCGGGTCTTCAATAAGGCCAATAAAAATGACTTTGCATTAGCCCCCAAGTGTCATGGTGCATGCTTGCAGCGACATGAGACTTGCATACTTGAATAATGTAGCCCCCAAGTGCTGGGTCATAATCCTGCAGTGACTCGGGACTATTCCTTCAATTATAGAATAAATCATATCCATTGATAATATAATAGCCATTGTGCTAAAGCGACTTTGAAAACCTTAATCATAATACTGGTTATTGATAACCATAATAAAATCTAGCCATGTTGGCTATTTGAAGATTTGAATAATATAATCCAATGATTTATGAGCGCCTGATTCCAATGGCGTAATCCAAAAATATACTGACAATTATAATCCCACGCCGGGCCGGTTTAATAAACACCGAATAATTTATCATCATACTGGTGATTTATAGTCGAAAGCCAGGCTGGGTTAATAAACGTTGGTGATTTATAATTATGCTTTATTCAACCTATTTCTGCATACAACAAGTTTAAAGTGTCCTAGAGGTTTACCGCCGAACGAGTCATAATGCCCAACATATAACCCGGGTTTATAACCAAGGCTGCACTTAAGAATAATCAAATATGACATATATCATACCTGTGACATTGAATCACATCGTTGGTTTACCAACTTTTTGTAGTAAGGGTGAGAACCCAAATTTTGATTACTGATAGCTCCTCCCATATTGTGCCGGTTTATGATAAAACCGTTCTGGGTTGTGATAAACACCGGTTTATTTCATACTGGTGACTTGTTAGTCAAAACCAGACCGGGTTAATGAACACCGGATATAACTAATCATGTACTGATAACTTGTAGTTGAAAGCCAAGCTGGGTCAAGGACGCCGGTTTATCAGAAGATATAATGAAGCTCAACAATGGCGAAAAAACTTGGCAAATAGAACTCAAAAAAGAACATGCGAGGCTTTTTACGAGCTGACAGGCTCCAAATCGAGGCTTTTCATGGGCTGCCAGGCCACTGAATTAACCATTTCACAAAGCCTCTTAAGATGGACCTCAATCTTTAACCAATCACGTTTTAACTTTGACAAGTTCAGGGTCTATGAGATTGACTGTCAAACGTTTGCGGGTCGTACCAGGTTTACCTGGGAGGAGTGACTTACTTAAAGAAGGCAGGTTAATCCGGGGTTTTAGGTGCGTACACCTGGCTTCCAAGCCTAGCTTGATAGCCTATTACAAGGGTGCAAACTCTTAGTTCGTTGCGAAGCAAAGAGCCCCCAATTAACTTCCCTGATGGCCTTACGCCAATCAAGAGGTGTAGCTATGGTTCGAATACGACCAAGCCCCCAAGTGATATATTTCTGAGCTGTGCTCATCGGGTGCCAATGTTTGAGTTGCGTTGTGCAACAAACTCTCTTTGGCCCCTTATGATAATATTGGCTTGATAGCCAGATCAATATGTAATCAAAACTCTGCTTTATAAACAGAAGCCCCCATGTGATCAATAATATGATAAACCAATAAGGCAGAATAACCCATGTTTGAACCGCGCATCATGGCAACAGGCCCTCTTCGGCAACCTTTAACTTTTCGCAAGAGATAAATTCTTCGTGAACCGGGATTTTGAACCGGAGATTGAGAGCTTCAAAGCTTTGTGGGAGACATCTTTCCCTTGAGCCAGATTTTAAACCGGAATCTTTATTTTCAGCTTGAGCTGGATGTTTGAACCGGATTCGAGTGCTTCAAAACTTTGCGGGAGAGAGGTGTCTCTTGAACCGGATCTTGAACCAACAATTTTCTGATGGCCTTTAAATTTTCATCAATATGGCGGTGTCTTCCAGAACCGAGTTATCATTCCCTCCAATGACCCAGAGTTCCCGAGTCATGTCATTGTAGCCCCCGAGTCATAAGGCGACTTGAGGAGTTGGCTTGAGATTCTTCATAATTAACCGTGATATAGACCGGCTTGAATCCTGCATGGGACAACTTGCAAACCTGGAGTAATTTCTCTTTTATAGAAAGCAATATATATAAAAAATATGCTGGATGGATTTCACCTGATGCGTCGGGTCAGCAATTATCACCACAGAGTTGATGATCACCATGGTGAAACTGAAATCAATCACGGCCGAGTCGGCCGGGAGTGCTGACAGATCTGTCGGCCGTGGCATTTTAAACCGGTGTGGACGGGAGAGTTGACCGCAGCGTTGTAAGCCGGTGTGGCCACGAGAGACGGCCACGACGTGGTAAGCCGATGCGGTTGCGAGAGATGGCCATGGCGTTGTAAGCCGGTGCGGTCACGAGAGACGACCACGGTGTTGTAAACTGGTGCGGGAGTTCGTCGAGTAACGACGACCACCTGTGCCAAAAGATGTTGGCGTGCCTCCATCTCTGTGGTATAATATCACTTTTTGTCATAAATAATTGCCCTACATAAACAATATTGCAGACCAAGGCAAGATAAACTTGTTCTTTGACAAAAACAACATGTGCTAATAAATCAAACTTGGATGAATATCACCTAATTTGTTTGGACGAGGATGATCTGTTTATCGCGACAGAGGTGGCTTAGGCAGACCAGCGACTCAATATAGTTCCGGCGGCTCAGGCAG
This sequence comes from Triticum dicoccoides, assembly GCF_002162155.2. Lineage (NCBI taxonomy): Eukaryota > Viridiplantae > Streptophyta > Magnoliopsida > Poales > Poaceae > Triticum > Triticum dicoccoides. The sequence continues at coordinate 371,191,213 of NC_041382.1, forward strand.
ACCAGCGACTTAATATAATTCCGGCAGTTCAGGCAGACCGACGACTTGATATAATTCCAGCAGTTCAGGCAAACCGGCGACTTAATATAACCCCGACGGTTCAAAACGGCAAGGGCAGCCCAACGAGGCTCCGGCGGGTTGACGTAGATTAAGATGCACGGGCAGCGACTTGCGCACACCTGTTCCATCAGTAAGCACGCGCAGATGCCAGTGCGTGATGGTGCTGACATACACTTCATAGGCACAATATGGCACCACCTTTGCTGCACATAAAAATATACAGACCAAAGTAATTGTTCTTTGATGAAAATAATATGTTTAATAAAAAACTTAGATGAATATCACCTGATATTTTTTGTCAGACAGACAGAGACGGAGCAGACCAAGTTTCAACACGCAGATAAATCCACAGTTGGAATTATGGACAACATCCAGCAACCAAGTGCTAGGTTAAATTGCCTGGCATCTTTGACGTGACTGGGTAGATCTTATCTCCTCATTGTTTTAAGTGGCAAAGTAATAACAACACCCTGCCCGTCCTTTCCTCCTTTTGTCTTTTTCTTGTTTCACATGGGGTGAACTTGCACATTCACAGAACGTCTTGATTAAAGTACCATCGAGGTTGTGGTTTTGAACCATTAGTTCCAGTGTCGGCTGCATGATGTGCTGCAAAGGAGATGATGGTGATGACGGCTCATGGCACGGCAGGCAGGCCGGGACTTGCGGCGCAAGAAAATACAGCGGAGGTCGGCCATGAAAAACGCAGAAATGATGCCTGCCCAAGGTGAGCAGTGGCGACTTGAAGCGGGTCCCTGGCCGTAGTGGTGACTCAAGGTGACTCGCCAGCGGCGTAGGCGGGGGTCAATGAGGCAGGGCCGACTTGCGGTAGCGGCGCCCCAGCACAACAGCTCGCACAGAGGTAAGGACACCGCAACGCCCACTCAGAGGACATGGCGGCTCAAGCCCAAATGAAGCGAGGACATGACGCTCGAAGTCAGTGGTGGAGGCTATAACCGAGGCTTGGCGGGTCAAAAACGGGCGGCTTGAGCAGTGCTGTCACGGCAGAGGCGAATGTGGGCGCGGCCGTTGATCTCACCGGCGGTGCCGGCTCAACACACAGCAGAAGGAGCAGCGGCTCGACAACTCCAACGAGGCGTGGGCAGAGGACCGCCAAGGTATGGCCGGCGAAGGCAGCAGCGTCGGCGGGTCAGGCGACTACTCACGCGAGGTGCGGCGTGATAGAGATGGCGTAATGTGGAGAAGCAGAGCGGCCGGCATGGAGCAGGGCCGGCTTTCCGAAACGGAGCCGGAGGTGAGCATCTTGCGGTGAGGATGTGGACGCGGACGATGGAGTCCATCGTCGTGGCTAGCCCTGTTTCCGGATCGTGGTTACACAAGCGAATCCACTTCCTTTTCCTCTTGATCCCAGTATCTTTCCTTGCCATCGACGGCCACCGTGCCTTGGATTGATTGGACTTATTCCAATGTTGAACCATCAGCAATAACTTTCCACATGATCTCTCCTCTTTTTTTTGTCTTTGTCTTGATGTGATGAAGAAACGGCAGGCAGTGGCCCTTGATCTCCACGTATAACTAGTGATGTGCACTAGTTGATGTGCTAGTATACATCGTTTGTGCAAGCATAACAGTGGATCGCTTCCAATAACTATGGATTTTCTACGGTTGTTTCGCGATTGAAAAGATCTAAAAACAATGGAGGCAACAACTTACACAAATCCTTCCAAACAGGCTATTTTTCATTGCAAACTTCTCGATCCTTGTAAAAGATCCCTTCAAGAACTACACCACTGTGCGCAGGCCCCACGGTGGGCGCCAACTTTCGTAGAATTGTCACGGCAGATGTCCTTAATGTCAGGACTTAGTCGCGAGGCCAGCACATCTATGTGGTAGCTTGAGAGGGGTTGAGCGGGACGAGAGACGCGATGTTTTACCCAGGTTCGGCCCCTCACGGTGGAGGTAAAAGCCTACATCCTTCTTCATTGATATTGATGATGATGACCACGGTTACAAGAGTGCTCTATCTCGAGAGCTATTGTCTGAACCTAACTTGTCCAACTTGTGGAACTTGTGAATCTTGTCCCTCTTGGTGTGCCCTGCCCCTCCTTATATATGTTGAAGGGGCGGTTTGCATGACTAGTCCTATTAGGATTAGGATTACTCTATTACAAGTGGAGTCCTGGTCTTGCTTCCTTTGTAAGGGAATATTCCTTGTGCTTTCCTCATAAATCGGCCCACCATTAAATGTGAACCGGTCTTCTGGGCCTTGGTCCTTGTCGTCCATCTGACCTGCCCGCCGGGTCGCCAGTGAGCCATAATGACCAGGCGGGTTGCTTGTAAACCGCCAGGTCAGGGCGGGTCGCCAGTGAACCACCAAGTGTCAGCCGGATCTCAAGTAAACCGCCAAGTCCAGCCGGGTTATACTTCCGGCCGGTTTATGCCGCAGGGTATATCCCTGACACTATGCATCTTGTTCATCGTGATCGCAATTATATATATAATTTCTGGCCTCGCGAAGGAGAAAGCATCGCTCAAGCTTGGGGGAGGCTTAAATCAATGTTATATTCATGCCCCAATCATGAGCTCCCGAGAGAAATAATTATGCAAAGTTTTTATGCTCGGCTTTCTGAAAACAATCGCAACATGCTCGATACTTCTTGTGCTGGCTCTTTTATGATGAAGACTATTGAATTCAGATGGAATTTATTTGATAGAATTAAACGCAACTCTGAAGATTGGGACCTCGACGAAGGTAAGGAGTGAGGTATGACACCTAAGTTTGATTGTGTTAAATCTTTTATGGATACCGATATTTTCTGTAAGTTTATCACTAAATATGGACTTGATTCTGAGATAGTAGCTGCTTTCTGTGAACATTTTGCTACTTATGTTGATCTCCCTATGGAGAAGTGGTTGAAATATCATCCTCCCATAGAAGTAAAAGTAGATGCACCTATTAAAGTTGAAGAAAAGACTGTCACTTATAATGATCGTATTGTTCCTACTTCTTATATTGAGAAACCACCTTTCCCTGTTAGAATAAAGGATCATGCTAAAGCTTCAACTGTTGTTCGTAAAAGTAATATTAGAACTTATACACCTCCTGAGCAAGTTAAAGTAGAACCTAATATTGCTATTGTTAAAGATCTCTTGTCTGATAATATGATGGGCATGTTATTCAGTTCGAAGGTGAAACTGCTAGAATTACTAAACCGTGTGATAAGGATAAACATAGACCTGTGGTAGGCGTGCCTGTTATTTTTGTTAAAATAGGAGATCATTGTTATCATGGCTTATGTGATATGGGTGCTAGTGCTATACCTCATGACTTATACAAAGAAATTAAGGATGAAATTGCACCTGTTGAGTTAGAAGATATTGATGTTACTATTAAACTTGCTAATAGAGATACTATTGCACCAATTGGAATTGTTAGATATGTTGAAGTCTTGTGTGGGAAAACTAAATATCCTGCTGATTTTCTTGTTCTTACTTCTCCACAAGATAGCTTTTGTCCCATTATATTCGGTAGACCCTTCTTAAATACTGTCAATGCTACCATAGACTGCACTAAGAATATTGTTACTGTTGGTTTGGATGATATGGTTCATGAGTTTAATTTCTCTAAATTTAGTAAACAACATCGTGAGGAAGAATTACCTAGTAAGGAAGAAATTATTGGTCTTGCTTTTATTGCCATACCTCCTAGTGATCCTTTAGAACACTATTTGCTAGACCATGAAAATGATATGTTCATGAATGAAAGAAGGGAAATAGATGAAGTATTCTTTAAACAGGAACCTATTCTGCAACACAATTTGCCTGTTGAAATTTTAGGAGATCCTCCTCCACCCAAGGGTGATCCTGTGTTTGAGCTTAAACCATTGCCTGATAATCTTAAATATGCTTATCTTGATGAAAAGAAGATATATCCTGTTATTATTAGTGCTAACCTCTCAGAGCATGAAGAAGAAAGATTATTGAAAACTCTGAAGAAGTATCGTGCTGCTATTGGATATACTCTTGATGATCTTAAGGGCATTAGTCCCACTCTATGTCAACATAAAATAAATTTGGAAGCAGATGCCAAACCAGTTCGTGATCCTCAACGATGTCTGAATCCTAAAATGAAAGAAGTGGTAAGAAAAGAAATACTTAATCTTCTGGAGGCAGGTATAATTTATCCCATTGCTCATAGTGAGTGGGTAAGTCCTGTCCATTGTGTCCCTAAGAAGGGAGGTATTACTATTGTTCCTAATGATAAAGATGAATTGATTCCACAAAGAATTATCACAGGTTATAGGATGGTAATTGATTTCCGCAAATTAAATAAAGCTACTAAGAAAGATCATTACCCCTTACCTTTTATTTATCAAGTGCTAGAAAGATTATGCAAACATACACACTATTGCTTTCTAGATGGTTATTCTGGTTTCTCTCAAATACCTGTGTCGGCTAGAGATTAATCAAAGACTACTTTTACATGCCCTTTTGGTACTTTTGCTTATAGACGTATGCCTTTTGGTTTATGTAATGCACCTGCTACCTTTCAAAGATGCATGATGGCTATATTCTCTGACTTTGTGAAAAGATTTGTGATGTTTTAATGGATGACTTTTCGGTCTATGGTTCTTCTTTTGACGATTGCTTGAGTAATCTTGACCGAGTTTTGCAGAGATGTGAAGAAACTAAGCTTGTCTTAAATTGGGAAAAGTGCCACTTTATGGTTAATGAAGGTATTGTCTTGGGGCACAAAGTTTCTGAAAGAGCTATTGAAGTTGATAAAGCCAATGTTGATGCTATTGAAAAGATGCCATGTCCGAAGGACATCAAAGGTATAAGAAGTTTCCTTGGTCACGCTGGATTTTATAGGAGGTTCATTAAGGACTTCTCAAAAATTTCTCGGCCTCTGACTAATTTATTGCAAAAAGATATACCATTTGTCTTTGATGACGATTGTGTAGAAGCATTTGAAATACTTAAGAAAGCATTAGTCTCTGCACCTATTGTTCAGCCACCTGATTGGAATTTACCCTTTGAAATTATGTGCGATGCTAGTGATTATGCTGTAGATGTTGTTCTAGGGCAAAGATTTGATAAGAAATTAAATGTTATTCATTATGCTAGTAAGACTCTAGACAATGCTCAAAGAAATTATGCTACTACTGAAAAAGAGCTTTTAGCAGTTGTATTTGCTTGTGATAAGTTTAGACCTTATATTGTTGATTCTAAAGTAACTATTCACACTGATCATGCTGCTATTAAATACCTTATGGAAAAGAAAGATGCTAAACCTAGACTTATTAGATGGGTTCTCTTGCTACAAGAATTTGATTTGCATATTGTTGATAGAAAGGGAGCTGAGAACCCCGTTGCAGACAACTTATCTAGGATAGAAAATATTCTTGATGACCCACCACCTATTAATGATGACTTTCCTGATGAACAATTAAATGTTATAAGTACTTCTCGTGGTACTCCATGGTATGATGATTATGCTAATTATATTGTTGCTAAGTTTATACCACCTAGCTTCACATACCAGCAAAAGAAAAAAATTCTTCTATGACTTGAGACATTACTTTTGGGATGACCCACATCTTTATAAAGAAGGAGTAGATGGTGTTATTAGATGTTGTGTACCTGAGCATGAACAGTAACAGATCCTACGCAAGTGTCATTCCGAGTCTTATGGAGGACACCACGCTGGAGATAGAACTGCACATAAGGTATTGCAATCTAGTTTTTATTGGCCTACTCTCTTCAAGGATGCCCGTAATTTTGTCTTGTCATGTGATGAATGTCAAAGAATTGGTAATATTAGTAGACGTCAAGAAATGCCTATGAATTATTCTCTTGTTATTGAACCGTTTGATGTTTGGGGCTTTGATTATATGGGACCTTTTCCTGCCTCTAATGGATATACACATATTTTAGTTGTTGTTGATTACGTTACTAAGTGGGTAGAAGCTATTCCAACTAGTAGTGCTGATCATAACACTTCTATCAAAATGCTTAAGGAAGTTATTTTTCTGAGGTTTGGTGTCCCTAGATATTTAATGACTGATGGTGGTTCACACTTTATTCATGGTGCTTTCCGTAAAATGCTTGCTAAATATGATGTTAATCATAGAATTGCATCTCCTTATCACCCACAGTCTAGTGGTCAAGTAGAGTTGAGCAATAGAGAGCTCAAATTAATTTTGCAAAAGACTGTTAATAAGTCTAGAAAGAATTGGTCCAAGAAACTTGATGATGCATTATGGGCATATAGAACTGCATACAAAAATCCTATGGGTATGTCTCCATATAAAATGGTATATGGAAAAGCATGTCACTTACCTCTCAAACTAGAACATAAGGCATATTGGGCTATTAAAGAGCTCAACTATGATTTCAAACTTGCCAGTGAGAAGAGGTTATTTGATATTAGCTTAATTTGTGAATGGAGAACCCAAGCATACGAAAATGCCAAGTTATTTAAAGAAAAAGTTAAAAGATGGCATGACAAAAGGATACAAAAGCGTGAGTTTAATGTAGGTGATTATGTATTGTTATACAACTCTCGTTTAAGATTTTTTGCAGGAAAACTTCTCTCTAAATGGGAAGGACCCTATGTTATCGAGGAGGTCTATCATTCCGGTGCAACAAAAATCAACAACTTCGAAGGCACAAATCCGAAGGTGGTAAACGGTCAAAGAATCAAACATTATATCTCAGGTAATCCCATAAATGTTGAAACCAATATTATTGAAACCGTAACCCCGGAGGAATACATAAGGGACACTTTACGGAACGTTTCCGACTCCGAAAGGGAATAGGTATGTGGTACGGTAAGTAAACCGACTCCAAAACAATTTCTAAGGCAATATTTCTCCGTTTTGGAATATTTAGAAAAATAGAAAAATAAGTAGCAGTCCGGGAAGGACACGAGGGCCCCACGAGGGTGGTGGGCACGCCCTACCCCTCTAGGCGCGCCCCCTACCTCGTAAGCACCTCGTGTGCCTTCCGGACTCCGTTTTCTTGCACGTTACGTATTTTGGTCGGTAAAAATTCTTTATATATTCTCCCGAAGGTTTTGACTCCCGTATCACGCAAAAATCTCATGTTCTTGTTTCAAGCTGTTTTTCTGACAGATCTAGGTTATCCATCACCACCACCTCCTTCACCGACCAAGGAGACATAGTCACATGGGTATGGGCACTCCCCTTGGCAACTGCCAAGCTTGGGGGAGGTGCCCCGATATCGTATCACAATCACATCTCCTATATTTACCATTTTTCTTAGTTCGATCCTATTAGTAGTATCTTGATCTAGTAGAATAAAGTTTATGGCATGATCTAGTTTTAGTTTTGTTTTATGATCTATCTATGTAATCGAGTCCGTGAGTTATATATAATAAAGATTAGTGTTGAGTTAAGGGCCTGATTATTTTGCCATGATCTTGGGTGAATAAAAGAAAAGAGAAAAAGAATAAAAAGAAACAACAAGTTCATATTGATCTTATTGAGAGTAGTGACTTCACATAGAAAGAGTATGATGATTAAAAGTTGTTGGGAGTTGGCAGACATAGCTTTGGTTATTGTTGCAATTAATAGGAAGTAATAAGGAAAGAGAGGTTTCACATATAGATATATTATCGTTGACATCTTTTATGATTGGAAGCACTCATTAAAATATGACATGCTAAAGAGTTGATGTTGGACAAGGAAGACAACGTAATGAGTTATGTCTTTCTTATATCTGAGATAAAGTATGTTGTCATGGATCCTCTAACTTGTTGAGCTTGCCTTTCCCCCTCATGCTAGCCAAATTCTCAGCACTAAGTAGAGATACTACTTGTGCTTCCAAATACCCTTAAACCAGTTTTGCCATGAGAGTCCGCCATATCTAACTATGGATTGAGTAAGATCCTTCAAGTAAGTTGTCATCGGTGCAAAGCAATAAAAATTGCTCTAAATATGTATGATTGATTGGTGTGGGAGAAATAAGCTTTATACGATCTTGTGATGTGGAAGTAATAAAAGCGACGGACTGCATAATAAAGGTTCACATCACAAGGGGCAATATAAAGTGATGTTCTTTCGCATTGAGATTTTGTGCATCCAACCATAAAAGCGCATGGCAACCTCTGCTTCCCTCTGCGAAGGGCCTATCCTTTATTATTATCTTCTACCTTATGCAAGAGTCATGGTGATCTTCACCTTTTCTTTCTCATTTTATCCTTTGGCAAGCTCAGCATGTTGGAAAGAACATGATATATATATATATATATATATATATATATATATATATATATATATATATATATATATATATATATATATATATATATAATTGGATGTAGGGGAGCATGAACCATTATTGTTGACATTGCCCTTGAGGTAAAAGGTTGTGGGGCAAAACTATAAGCCCCTATCTTTCTCTGTGTCCGATTAAAACTCCGTAACCACAAGTATTGCATGAGTGTTAGCAATCATGAAGGACTAGTTGATAGTTGAGTACGTGGACTTGCTTTTTAGCTCTGACATAGACTCTTTCCGATGTTATGATAAATTGCAATTGCTTCAATGACTGAGATTATAGTTTGTCGGAGCCCAATAAGGTTTATGATTTATACTTTTGCATTGTGAATAGATCATCACTTGAATATAAGTAATCATATGACAAAATCTATTTATCTTGCTGTTATGAGAATAATCATGATGCCTTCATGTCCGTATTTTATTTTTATTGACGCCTCTACCTCTAAACATGAGGACATATTTATTGTTATCGGATTTTCGCTTGAGGACAAGCGAGGTCTAAGCTTGGGGGAGTTGATACGTCCATTTTGCATCATGCTTTTATATCGATATTTATCGCATTATGGATTGTTATTTCACTTTATGTCACAATACTTATGGCTATTCTATCTTATTTTACAAGGTTTACATAAAGAGGGAGAATGCCGGCAGCTGGAATTCTGGGCTGGAAAAGGAGCAAATATTAGAGACCTATTCTGCGCAACTCCAAAAGTCCTGAAACTCCACGGAACGTCTTAAAATAAATAAAGAAAAATCCTCGCCAAAGATGAAGGCCAGGGGCCCACACCCTGCTCACGAGGGTGGGGGGCGTGCCCCCCTACCTCGTGGGCCCCCTGGTGGGTCTCCGACATCCATCTTATCCTATATGAAGTCTTTCGATGAGAAAAAAATAGGAAGCAACCTTTCGGGATGAGACTCCGCCGCCACGAGGCGGAACCAATCTAGAGCTCCGGCATAGCTGTTCTGCCAGGGAAACTTCCCTCCGGGAGGGGTAAATCATCACCATCGTCATCACCAACGCTCCTCTCATCGGGAGAGGGCAATCTCCATCAACATCTTCACCAGCACCATCTCATCTCCAAACCCTAGTTCATCTCTTGTATCCAATTCTTGTCTCAAAGTCCGGGATTGGTGCTAGTAGGTTGCTAGTAGTGTTGATTACTCCTTGTAGTTGATGCTAGTTGGTTTATTTGGTGGAAGATCATATGTTCAGATCCTTTATGCATATTATTACCCCTCTGATTATGAACATGAATATGCTTTGTGAGTAATTACATTTGTTCCTGAGGACAAGGGAGAAGTCTTGCTATTAGTAGTCATGTGAAAATTTGGTATTCGTTTGATATTTTAATAAGATGTATGTTGTCTAGCCTCTAGTGGTGTTATGTGAACGTCGACTACATAACACTTCACCATTATTTAAGCCTAGAGGAAGGCATTGGGAAGTAATAAGTAGATGATGGGTTGCTAGAGTGACATAAGCTTAAACCCTAGTTTATGCGTTGCTTCGTAAGGGGCTGATTTGGATCCATATGTTTCATGCTATGGTTAGGTTTACCTTAATACTTTTGTTGTAGTTGCGGATGCTTGCAATAGAGATTAACCATAAGTGGGATGCTTGTTCATGTAAGAATAGCACCCAAGCACCGGTCCACCCACATATCAAATTATCAAAGTATCGAACGCGAATCATATGAATGTGATGAAAACTAGCTTGACGATATTCCCATGTGTCCTCGGGAGCGCTTTTCCTATTATAAGGGTTTGTTCCGGCTTGTTCTTTGCTACAAAAAGGATTGGGCCACCTGGCTGCACTTTATTTACTTTTGTCACTTGTTGCTCGTTACAATTTACCTTATTACAAAACTATCTGTTACCACTTATTTCAGTACTTGCAGAGAATACCTTGCTAAAAACCGCTTATCATTTTCTTCTGCTCCTCGTTGGGTTCGACACTCTTAGTTATCGAAAGGACTACGATAGATCCCCTATACTTGTGGGTCATCAGTTCGCAAGCATCAAGTGATTCATAATCAAGTGATTCCAAAAGTCCATCAGCATGGAGTTTCTTCATGTGCTTTACACCAATATGTCCTAAACGACAGTAGTAGAAATATGTTGCACTATCATTATCAACTTTGCATCTTTTGGCATCAATATTATGAGTTTGTGTATCACTACGATCAAGATTCACTAAACCATTCACCTTTGGGTGTATGAGCTCAGAAGGTATTATTCATGTAAACAAAATAACAATTATTCTTTGACTTGAAAGAATAACCGTATTGCAATAAACATGATCCAATCATATTAGGCTCAACGCAAACACCAAATAACATTTATTTTAGGTTCAACACTAATCAAGGTAAAGGGAGTGTGCGATGGTGATCCTATAAACCTTGGAATCACTTCCGTCAGGTCTATTAATATTGATGCCAAAAGATGCAAAGTTGATAATGATAGAGCAACATATTTGTGGCACCGCCATTTAGGTCATATTGATGTAAACCGCATGACGAAACTCCATGTTGATGGGCTTTTGGAATCACTTGATTATGAATCACTTGATGCTTACGAACCATGCCTCATGGGCAAGATGACTAAGACTTTGTTCTCCGGAACAATGGAGCGAGCAACTGACTTATTGGAAATAATACATACTGATGTATGCGATTTGATGAGTGTTGAGGCTTGTGGCGGGGTATCGTTATTTTCTGACCTTCACAGATGATTTGAGAAGATATGGGTATATCTACTTAATGAAACACAAGTCTGAAACATTTGAAAAGTTCAAAGAATTTCAGAGTGAAGTAGAGAATCATCGTAACAATAAAATAAAGTTTCTACAATCTGATCGCAGAGGCTGATACGTCCATTTTGCATCATGCTTTTATATCAATATTTATTGCGTTATGGGCAGTTATTACATATTATGTCACAATACTCATGCCTATTCTCTCTTATTTTACAAGGTTTACATAAAGAGGGAGAATGCCGGCAGTTGGGATTCTGGGCTGGAAAAGGAGCAAGTACTAGAGACCTATTCTGCACAGCTCCAAAAGTCCTGAAACTTCACGGATGATGTTTTCCAAATATATAAAAAATACTGAGTGCAAGAACCTCACCAGGGGGGGTCACACCCTTCCCACGAGGGTGGGGGCGCGCCCTACCCCCCCCAGGGCGCGCCCCCTACCTCGTGGGCCCCTTGGTGGCCATTCGGTGGCCATCTTCTGCTATATGGAGTCTTTCGATGGGACAAAAATCATAATCCATCTTTTTGGACGAAACCCTGCCGCCACGAGGTGGAACCTTGGCGGAATCAATCTAGGGCTTTGGCGGAGCTGTTCTGCCGGGGAAACTACACTCCCTGAGGGTGAAATCATCGCTATCGTCATCACCAACGCTCCTCTCATTGGGAGAGGGCAATCTCCATCAACATCTTCATCAGCACCATCTCATCTCAAAACCCTAGTTCATCTCTTGTATCCAATTCTTGTCTCCAAGTCCGGGATTGGTGCTAGTAGGTTGCTAGTAGTGTTAATTACTCCTTGTAGTTGATGCTAGTTGGTTTAATTGGTGGAAGATCATATGTTCAGATCCTATATGCATATTAATACCCCTCTGATTATGAACATGTTTATGCTTTGTGAGTAGTTACTTTTGTTCCTGAGGACATGGGAGAAGTCTTGCTATTAGTAGTCATGTGAATTTGGTATTCGTTCAATATTTTGATGAGATGCATCTTGTCTGTCCTCTAGTGGTGTCATGTGAACATCGACTACATGACACTTCACCATTATTTGGGCCTATAGGAAGGCATTGGGAAGTAATAAGTAGATGATGGGTTGCTAGAGTGACAGAAGCTTAAACCCTAGTTTATGCGTTGCTTCGTAAGGGGCTGATTTGGATCCATATGTTTCATTCTATTGTTAGGTTTACCTTAATACTTTTGTTGTATTTGCGGATGCTTGCAATAGAGGTTAATCATAAGTGGGATGCTTGTCCAAGTAAAGGCAGCACCCAAGCACCGGTCCACCCACATACCAAATTATCAAAGTAACGAACGCGAATCATATTTATGTGATGAAAACTAGCTTCACGATATTCCCATGTCTCCTCGGGAGCGCTTTACATCTTATAAGAGGTTGTCCAGGCTTGTCCTTTGGTACAAAAAGGATTAGGCCACCTTGCTGCACCTTATTTACTTTAGTTACTTGTTGCTCGTTACAAATTATCTTATCACAAAACTATCTGTTACCACTTATTTCAGAACTTGCAGAGAATACCTTGCTGGAAACCGCTTATCATTTCCTTCTGCTCCTCGTTGGGTTCGACACTCTTACTTGTTGAAAGGACTACGATAGATCCCCTATACTTTTGGGTCATCAAGACTCTTTTCTGGCGCCGTTGCCGGGGAGTGAAGCGCCTTTGGTAGGTGGAATTTGGTAAGGAAAAATTAATATAGTGTGCTGAAATTTACTGTCACTTGCTACCATGGAAGGTAATCCTCTGAGGGGCTTGTTCGGGGTATCTTCACCCTGACTAGTAGAGCAAAGAGTTCCTCCTCAACCTATTGAACCTACTGAAAATGAATATGAAAATGAAAATGCTTGCTCTGAAGTTCCTTCGGGTATGATAGAAAAACTGCTAGCTAATCCTTTTCTAGGAGATGGAACAAAACATCCTGATGAACATCTGATATATGTGGATCAAGTTTCTGGATTATTTAAGCTTGCAGGTGTACCCGGAGATGTTGTTAAGAAGAAGGTCTTTCCCTTATCTTTGAGGGGAGATGCATCGACATGGTATAGGCTATGTGATGATATGAGGTCTTGGAATTACAAACAATTGAAATTGGAATTTCATTAGAAGTTTTATCCTAGGCATCTTGTTCATCGTGATCGCAATTATATATATAATTTTTGCCCTCGCGAAGGAGAAAGCATCGCTCAAGCTTGGGAGAGACTTAAATCAATGTTATATTCATGCCCCAATCATGAGGTCTCAAGAGAAATGATTATTCAAAAAATTTATGCTTGGCTTTCTGGTAACAATCACCGTGCTTGATACTTCTTGTCCTGGCTCTTTTATGATGAAGATTATTGAATTCAAATGGGATTTATTGGAAAGAATTAAACGCAACTCTCAAGATTGGGACCTCGACAATGGTAAGGAGTCAGGTATGAAACCTAGTTTTGATTGTGTTAAATCTTTTATGGATACCGATATTTTTCGTAAATTTAGCACTAAATATGGACTTGACTCTGAGATAGTAGCTTCTTTCTGTGAATCTTTTGCTACTTATGTTGATCTCCCCAAGGAGAAGTGGTTTAAATATCATCCTCCCATAGAAGTAAAAGTAGCTGCACCTATTAAAGTTGAAGAAAAGACTATTACTTATAATGATCCCATTGTTCCTACTTCTTATGTTGAGAAACCACCTTTCCCTGTTAGGATAAAGGATCATGCCAAAGCTTCAACTGTAGTTCATAAAAACAATATTAAAACATATACACCTCCTGAGCAAGTTAAAGTTGAACCTAATATTGCTATTGTCAAAGATCTCTTGTCTGATAATATTTATGGGCATGTTATTTATTTCTATAATGAAACTACTAGAATTGCTAAACCCCGTGATAAAGATAAACCTAGACCTATAGTAGGCATGCCTATTATTTCTATTAAAATAGGAGATCATTGTTATCATGTCTTATGTGATATGGGTGCCAGTGTTAGTGCAATACCTTATTCCTTATACAAAGAAGTTATGCATGATATTGCACCTGCTGAGATGGAAGATATTGATGTCACAATTAAATTTCCAATAGAGATACTATTTCACCAATGGGAATTGTTAGAGATGTTGAAGTCTTGTGTGGGAAAACTAAATATCCTGCTGATTTTCTTGTTCTTGGTTCCCCACAAGATAGCTTTTGTCCCATTATATTTGGTAGACCCTTCTTAAATACTGTTAACGCTACCATATATTGCAAAAGAGATGTTGTTACTGTCGGTTTAGATTATAAGACTCATGAATTTAATTTTTCCAAATTTAGTAGACAACACCGTGAAGAAGAATTACCTAGTAAGGATGAAATTATTGGTCTTGCTTCTAGTGCCGTACCTCCTAGTGTTCCCTTAGAACAATATTTGCTAGACCATGAAAACGATATGTTTATGAATGAAAGAAGTGAATTAGATGAAGTATTCTCTAAACAGGAACCTATTATGAAAAACAATCTACCTGTTGAAATCCTAGGGGATCCTCCTCCACCAAAGGGTGATCCCGTGTTTGAGCTTAAACCGTTACCTGATACTCTTAAATATGCTTATCTTGATTTGAAAAAGATATATCATGTTATTATTAGTGCTAAGCTTTCAGAGCATGAAGAAGAGAGATTATTGAAAACTCTGAAGAAGCACCGTGCTGCTATTGGGTATACTCTTGATGATCTTAAGGTCATTAGACCCACTCTATGTCAACATCAAATTAATTTGGAAGAAGATGCTAAACCTGTTTGTGATCATCAACACCGACTGAATCCTAAAATGAAAGAAGTGGTAAGAAAGGAGATACTAAAGCTCCTTGAGGCAGGCATCATCATACCTAGTTCAATCTCATTACCGGCAAGTCTCTTTACTCGTTGCGTAATGCATCATCCCACAACAAACACCATCGGAGACACCTCTAGAGCATCTTTATAATCACCCAGTTACGTTGTGACGTTTGATAGAACACTAAGTGTTCATTCGATATTCGGGAGTTCCATAATCTCATAGTCATAGGAACATGTATAAGTCATGAAGAAAGCAATAGCAATATACTAAACGATCATAGTGCTAAGCTAACGGATAGGTCATGTCAATCACATCATTCTCTAATGATGTGATCCCGTTCATCAAATGACAACTCATGTCCATGGCTAGGAAACTTAACCATCTTTGATTAACGAGCTAGTCAAGTAGAGGCATACTAGTGACACTCTGTTTGTCTATGTATTCACACATGTACTAAGTTTCTGGTTAATACAATTATAGCATGAATAATAAACATTTATCATGATATAAGGAAATATAAATAACAACTTTATTATTGCCTCTAGGTCATATTTCCTTCACTCTCCCACTTGCACTAGAGTCAATAATCTAGTTCACATCGTCATGTGATTTCACACCGATAGTTCACATACTTATGTGATTAGTTCACATCTTCATATGATTAATACCCAAAGGGTTTACTAGAGTGAATAATCTAGTCCGCATCGCTATGTGATTAACACCCAAAGAGTGATCATGTTTTGCTTGTGAGAGAAGTTTAGTCTACGGGTCTGCAACATTCAGATCCGTATGTATTTTGCAAATTTCTATGTCTACAATACTCTGCACGGAGCTACTCTAGATAATTGCTCCCACTTTCAATATGTATCAAGATCGAGACTTAGAGTCATCTAGATCGGTGTAAAAAGCTTACATCGACGTAACTCTTTACGATGAACTCTTTCATCGCCTCCATAACTGAGAAATATTTCCTTAGTCCTCTAAGGATAATTTTGACCGTTGTCCAGTGATCTACTCCTAGATCACTATTGTACCCCCTTGCCAAAATCATGCTAAGGTATACAATAGGTCTGGTACACAGCATAGCATACTTTATAGAACCTATGACTGAGGCATAGGGAATGACTTTTCATTCTCTTTCTTGTATCATCCCAACTTTCAATTTGGATGTTATACATAGGTCATCATACGCATATCATATTTTAATTGCATTTTCTTTGTGATCCTATAAATCTTAAGCAACTCAAGGACCCAAGGAGAGAGTTGGGGATTTCATTCATTTTCATATTTGAATTTATCTCAAATTTGAAAATAGGGTCAATTTGGTTTTAATATTTCTCTCTCCAAATATTTATAATATTAAAAATAAAAGAGAGAAGATAATATGACTTCTTAAAAAAGACATGAATATCGGAGGAAAATATTAAAATCAAATAGATGTTTTGTTTGGATTTTATTTGTTATTTTATTTGAATTAGAAAAATATGCATTTTTGAAAATTGCATTTTAGGCCAGAAAAATGTTCACTTTGTTTATCTTATTTAGATGGTGAAAATTGTTTTTGGCATTTTTAGATTTTTTTATATTTTATTAGGATTTTTCTTTGGCGGAATTTATTTAAAAAAAATCCGCCTGACTGGGCCGAAGGCCTAGCCGAGCCGGCCCACTCCCGCACGCCGCCTTCCTCCCACCGCCGCCGTGCGTGGCACGGACGCCGAGGAGTCCGAGCCGGACTCCACCACACCCGGCCCCCTCCCCATGCCGCACCCCCCGGCCTCTTTAAATAGGGCCGAGCCCCTGCCACCCTCTCCACCTCGAGCCGCCGCCCCGCAGCCTCCCACGCCGCGCTGCGCCGCCGTTAGCCGCCGCCGCCGCGCCCCGTCATTGGAAGCCGCCGCCGGACCTCGCCGCCCTGCCGAATCCCGCCGCCTCGCTGGAGCCGCCCGTTCCGCCGGACCTCGCCGCCGACCACTGATTTTCTAGAACCGGTAAAAATAGACTAAACCGTCGCCCCGGTTTTCTTTTCGTTAGATTAGTTAGTTTGGTTTTTTCGGTTTCGCTAATTAGCGAACGTTCACCTGAACATCCCTATTAGCGAACATGTTCGCCCATTTATCCCTGTTAGAGAATGTTCGTTCGATAGCCTTTTTCTTTTATTTTATTTTCGGCCAAGGACCTATCAACGATTATTTTTATCGCTGATTAGCCCCCGATCTTCAAACCTAAGCAACTTTTTAACCGTTTGTCCAAATCCAGTGAAACCAACGCCAAAATCTTCGTATCGAACCCCTCTTTCCAGCTAATCAACTTGAACATGGTTTTGACAAATTAAAATTTGGTGTCAAGCAGATTTGATTTCGAACTTCTTTTGATCATAGTTTGAGTTTTGTAGCTCCGATTCGATCGATTCTATTTGCAAATCGAAGCTCTTCAGTTGAACTTTAAGTTCTGATCTTTTTATTTGAGTTTTACCCTTGCATTTATGCTTGTGTGCTTATGTATTCTATTGTTTGTTTGCAATAGAATTTCCAGAGTGCGAAGCGTGCTACTACGAGTCACTAGGGTTTTCCGATCGTCAGCAAGGCAAGTAACACTTTGATCATACCCTTTTATTACCCAGTTTTATGCATCAGATTCAATCCTCAAACATTGCATGAGTAGGAACTGTTTAACATGTGGGTATCGGGAAGTAGTGATGAGGTAGAACCTATTGTCTTTAATTCAAACCCTGGGAGTTACTTCTATGTTATGCTTATATTGCTATGCTATGCTTGTAGACGTGGTTTGGTTGAGTGATCCATGAAAGATGTGAGAGTTTAAATTGATGGTTAAACTTAAGGTGGCTACTTTAATACACATCTGGGTGGATTGCTTGAGGCACCCTGGAGCACCCAGTGGTTGTCTGGGCACCTGGAGCAATCCAGTGTTGTCCTTGGATATCCCGGAGTACCCATGTGATCATCCTACGGTTTGCCACCCATGCTCAAAGGGATCATAAAATTATTCATGCTAGAAACTTCCGTGCGCAGCCACAAGCCATTATGGGCTCTGGCATAGTTGAGTAAGTTGTGTGACATCTTTTAGTGGTAGGCTAGCAGATGTAGGGGATATAGGTGGTACTGTCTACCCAGAGTAAAGAGTTAATGCTTCCAAAATACTGTGTCTCGATTATCCGTTTCTTCAATATCATGAAGTGCGAGAAATTAAAGGAGGAGATCGAGTCTTGTGGGGAGAAGTGCGCAAACCTCTGCAGAGTGTATAAACTAATCATGGTTAGCCGTGTCCCTGGTTATGGACATATTGAGTATCTGGTAATTGAATTATTGATTTGATCTCATCACTCTTTTAATTAATTTGTTGGGTTGATGATTACTTAATTTGGGATTGAGTTGGAGGAACCTTCTCAATGTTTTCAACAAACTTTGTAGTTTAATAAAATATAATCCTGTGTTGTAGGGAAAAATTAGCTTTCTACAAAAATAACCATAGAGCCTCCACCAGCCAAATATGCATATAGTTATAGCTGCTACATGATCATTGCTCTACAAAGTTATTTTGCCAGCATATTCCATGTGCTGACCGTTTTGGGATGCAAAGTATTATGTTGCGGACTTTTCAGACGAAGAGTAAGGTGGGCTAGGTCGTTGTCGTGCACTCAGCTATGTCGTTGGAGTTGATGGACTCATTTTACCTTCGAAGCCTTCCGCTGTTATCTTCATTAGATGGTCTTCGGCCATAATATTGTAATAAGTACTCTCTTTTGAGATATTCAATGTAATAAGTGTGTGATTGAACTCTGTTATAAATCCTTCAAGTACTATGTGTGTCAGCATTACCGATCCAGGGATGACACTTATACACAGAGATTTGACCGTTTGAGGTCGGATCACTACATTTATATTTTCTTCCGTGGCCGGGTTTTGAGTTTTTACTCAATTTCACACCTTACAACTCAGGCAAGAACTCCTTTGACTGATCCATTTTGAACTCCTTCAAAATCTTATCATGGTATGTACTCATCGAAAGTCTTATCAAGCATGTAGATCTATCCCTATTGATATTGATGCCCAATATGTAAGTAGCTTTACAGGTAATTCTTTCTTTGAAAAACTCCTTTCAAATTATCCTTTATGCTTTCCAGAAAATTCTAAATCCTTTCTTATCAACAATATGTCATTCACATATGCTTATCAAAAGGGATGCAGTGCTCCCACTCACTTTCTTGTAAATACAGACTTCACCACAAGTCTGTATAAAACTATATGCTTTGATCAACTCATCAAAGCGTATATTCCAACTCCGAGATGTTTGCACCAGTCCATAGATGGATCGCCGGAGCTTGCACACTTTGTTAACACCTTTAGGATTGACAAAACCTTCTAGTCGCATCATATACAAATCTTTTTTAATAAATCCATTAACGAATGTAGTTTTGATATCCATTTGCCAGATTTCATGAAATGCGGCAACTGCCAACATGATTCGAGTAGACTTTTAAGCATTGATATGAGTGAGAAAATCTAATCGTACTCAATAACTTGAACTTGTCGAAAACTTTTTGCGACAATTCCAGTTTTGTAGATAGTAACACCACTATCAGCGTCATCTTCCTCTTGAAGATCCATTTATTTTGAATGGCTCACCGATCATCGGGCAAGTCAATCAAAGTCCATACTTTGTTCTCATACATGGATCCCATCTCAGATTTCATGGCCTTATGCCGTTTCATGGAATCTGGGCTCATCATCGCTTCCTCATAGTTCGTAGATTCGTCATGGTCTAGTAACACGACTTCTAGAAAAGGATTCTCGTACAACTCTAGTGCGGAATTGATGAGGACATGACTACCTTGTATATGACAAAAAATATTGCATATATGCATATTTGTCAGGTGATTTCTAGTGCAAACTATTCAATAATCTATTTGTGTTATCCAGAACAAAAATACTTCACACACTTTTGTGTTTTGTCTAATTGCAGGTGTATGGGACATTTGTACAATCCACATATGAAGATAAGGAAGAAAGAGATGTTTATTTTCTGTCCAAAAAGTTCTCTCACGTCACTTTTGGCCCAAGAGAAGATAGAGTCCAAGTCTCTCACGTTCTGGATTCAGATTCGGACTGCACAGACATACCTGACTCAAAACGCACACAAGTTTTTCATACGGACTCCGAATTGGGTGATTCTTTTTTTGTTGGAAACTAGATTTCGTGCACTTTCCAACCCAAGTGGAATCACCTTCAAATTCATCCGGAGCGTTGAGTTGTGGACGAAACAATCTGAGGCTGCAGCAGAATCCGAGTCAAACTACAAGTCCAAAGGTGTTACATCACCTCCACTTGGGCCCATTGGCCCTGTACGACCTAGATTTAGTTTTAGGCTGCCTTGGGACGTCCTCCCACCTCCTTGGCCGCCACCCCTTGCTCCTATATAAGTAGATCCATCTAGTAGCTTTTCCTTGGGATTTGTTTAGTTAAAAGTTAGTCATTGCAACTTCGTGTACTTCGTTTGTGTCCAACGACCAGACCAAGACCGCTTCCGGATCCCCACCATTATCAATACCTCATATATATTTGCAATATTCAGATTGCTTTATCATATTCTTGCTCGTTCTTCGATTGCTTGCAGGAATAGACCTTTGTGGTCAGGCTGACCGTGCTTCCGGCATCGTCAGTAACCTCAGGAGATTGGTTTAGCGATTGCTAAGGCGCAACGTCGTGCACGTTTGTAGTCGGATCGTCAAAGTCGTCTCCACCAAATCGATAGTTATCATCTCATCGAAAGATCGGGACACCCCCGCCTCTATCAAGTGGTATCAGTTTTCAGGTTGCTCGGTGAGAATTTCCAGTTTTCCTAGATTAGATTTACTTTCTTACCTATTGTCCAAGAAAAAGCCACAAAAAAGAGTTAGATCTATTCATCCTTGGTCCAAGCCAGTCTGAGCCTTTGCAATTTTCTTTTCATTGATTGCATAGTTGAATTATCGATTGCATCGTCGTGTCGAGTTGCTGGTCTTAGTGTCTAGTTCGTTTAGAGTTTCGAGTTCTGTTCACATTAGTCACGCCACCGCTGCATCATTATCTCTTCCGTTGTCCACCACCCATCCATCAATTTCCACCACGTGCTACCCACCATTCATTGTCATAATAATAGTTGAGATCGTTCACATCTTCACTTGATCCAATCTGCATCTTATCTAGTTTGTTTTGGAAAGAGGGAGAAAAAAAGAGAGAAAAAAAAGAGAGAAAAAAAGGAAAAAAAAGAAAAAGAGAGAGAAGAAAAAGAAAAAAAAGCGTGAGAAAAAAAAAAGGAGAGAAAAAAAATCGAATCTATCTAGAATCAATCTCGTACCTGAATTCGGATTGGAATCTGTTTTGCGCACTGTTCAGTAAAACAGGTGTATCTTCCTCATACGAAGTCCGTTTTGGCTCCGTGAGTACTCAAATTGAAGCTAGAGACGAGCCGCATCTAAATAGTTGCAGAAGCTAGTTCAATATTTGACACCTCAAAATCGGCTTCTAAATAGGTCTTTTTTCCCTCTGAAGTTCGTGAACACAACTTGTTCCAATTTTTCAGGCCAGTTTTAGAATTCTTTGACTCCTCATATCAACTCGGAATTGAGTGATTCTTTTTGCATTGGAAAGCTTGAGTTAGTAGCATTCTTTGAAAGAATTTATCAGAAAATTGTCTCAAACTTTTCAAGAGGAAAGTTGGAGAGAGAGTTGTTGTATATCCTGCTTGGGAGTTGTTTTTCATCATTATCTTCACTGCCGTTGTGATCTTCACTTATATCTTGCTGTCAAGAGCTACTTAGTATCCTTCATTGATGCTAGTTGTGCTACGCCGTGACCTCATTAGTGTTCTAGGCTCGCGTCTCTAGTCCGGTCTAGCCTAGGACCAGCACAGTACCGTCGTTGAGCGTTTATTCAACATTGCATCTTTGAATTGATTATTGCTAATCTTTTGCTACCATATATAGCCAACCTAGCTCCACATATTTCTACACCATGTATACGTACGCTCCCCTGGCAATCGCTTCACTCAATATTCGGAGTTACTTGACACCGCTGGTTGCCGATCACCGCCTGCTGCATGGTAAGAACTTGTAAGACATTGATATTTGCTTTACTGTGAGCGTTTTACCACCACATCCTAGTAGTTATAGGAACATTATTTTTGTGTTTTGTTTCTTGTTCTACTAATCATGACAGGATCCAGAGTCAATTCATGGGCTTTGTCGATCGCGGGAGACGTGCCACCACCTTTGCAAATACCACAACCGTCACGAGAGGTGCACAAACATCCCAATGCACATGATCAGGTTAATGTATCTATACCACCATTTAATGGCCGTTTTAAACCTGCTTTATATATTGAATAGGAGTTCGCATAAAAAATATATTTGCTTCCCATAATTTCGATGAACATAAAATGGTTAAGGTTGCGGTTGGTTCTTTCACTGGTTATGCTTTGGTTTGGTGGAGTGAATATTGTCAATTACACCCTGATTATATACCTACTACTTGGGATGATTTGAAACTTGCCATGCGACATACTTTCGTCCCTGCTTATTATACTCGTGACATGATTAAGAAGTTGCAACACTTAAAACAAGGTAGTGAAACTGTAACAAAATATTATGATGATTTACAAACTACCTTGTTGCATTCCTCTTTAGAAGAAAGTGAAGATGATTTTATGGATAGATTTTGGGGAGGATTAAACCGTGATATTCAAGAGATACTAATTCATGAAGAGTGTTATCCTATGGACCATTTGTTTCATCTTGCTTGCAAAGCTGAACAGGAAATAAAACGACGTGTTGGCCACGAGGAGAACAAGCGCACGGTGCACATTCCAAGAGTTGATATGATTGTTCCTTCAACTACTAGGCATACTATGACAACCACATCCGTTGTTGTCAGGGCTACATCACCTCCACCATGTGACACATCGCCCCCGAAAGTGGCTACATCATCTGAGTTGATCATAAGAGGTAATGACAAAGGTACTGATCTTCCATCTCTACATGAGAATGATGAATGCCTTGTCAATTTGAATGCACCATCTGATGAGCTACCCACTACTTTGATCACACCACCTATTTTAGAGGACTACGTTGATAATTTGACTTTGCCATGTGATCAAACAACTGAAATACCAACAATTTTGAGTGCACCCATTGAATTAACTATTGATGCAAAAGAACCAATGTTTAATCATTTTGATATGACCTCTAATCTTGGTGATGATTCTGTGTTGAATGACTTATTGCATGTTTGCTTATTTAAGCATGTTGTAGCATGTAAATTTGATGCAAGTAAGGTTTATTCACCAATGTTGGGATGGTTTAATGATGAACATTGTCAATCTTTTGAAATGAATAAGAGCTTCACTTATATGTGCAAACTGAGTTGCAATATTTTCATTCCTTCTACTTCTTGTGCTAATTTTTTGGCTTTAGATTTTATGAACTATGCAAGTTACTCATCTATTCATGTGTCATATATGCAAAAATCAAGGGAAGTAAAAATGGATGACATATACATATACAACATGTATACCTTGTCTCTTTTGTTAGCCACATTTCAGATTAAGCAACGCCGAGGACGGCTTTATTTTCAAGAAGGGGAGGATGATGAGGACATGACTACCTTGGATATGACCAAAAATATTGCATGTATGCATATTTGTCAGGTGATTTCTAGTGCAAACTATTCAATAATCTATTTGTGTTATCCAGAACAAAAATACTTCACACACTTTTGTGTTTTGTCTAATTGCAGGTGTATGGGACATTTGTACAATCCACATATGAAGATAAGGAAGAAAGAGATGTTTATTTGCTGTCCAAAAAGTTCTCTCACGTCACTTTTGGCCCAAGAGAAGATAGAGTCCAAGTCTCTCACGTTCTGGATTCAGATTCGGACTGCACAGACATACCTGACTCAAAACGCACACAAGTTTTTCATACGGACTCCGAATTGGGTGATTCTTTTTTTGTTGGAAACTAGATTTCGTGCACTTTCCAACCCAAGTGGAATCACCTTCAAATTCGTCCGGAGCGTTGAGTTGTGGACGAAACAATCTGAGGCTGCAGCAGAATCCGAGTCAAACTACAAGTCCAAAGGTGTTACATCACCTCCACTTGGGCCCATTGGCCTTGTACGACCTAGATTTAGTTTTAGGCTGCCTTGGGACGTCCTCCCACCTCCTTGGCCGCCACCCCTTGCTCCTATATAAGTAGATCCATCTAGTAGCTTTTCCTTGGGATTTGTTTAGTTAAAAGTTAGTCATTGCAACTTCGTGTACTTCGTTTGTGTCCAACGACCAGACCAAGACCGCTTCCGGATCCCCACCATTATCAATACCTCATATATATTTGCAATATTCAGATTGCTTTATCATATTCTTGCTTGTTCTTCGATTGCTTGCAGGAATAGACCTTTGTGGTCAGGCTGACCGTGCTTCCGGCATCGTCAGTAACCTCAGGAGATTGGTTTAGCGGTTGCTAAGGCGCAACGTCGTGCACGTTTGTAGTCGGATTGTCAAAGTCGTCTCCACCAAATCGATAGTTATCATCTCATCGAAAGATCGGGACACCCCCGCCTCTATCAGGAATGTACTCTGGTTGACCTATGAGGTTTGGTAGTAACTTGATCTGAAGTTTCATGATCATCATCATTAACTTCCTCACTAATTGGTGTAGGCATCACTGGAACTGATTTCAGTGATGGTCTACTTTCCAATTCGAGAGAAGGTAAAATTACCTCAACAAGTTCTACTTTCCTCCCACTCACTTCTTTCGAGAGAAACTCCTTCTCTAGAAAGGATCCACTCTTAGCAAGAAAGATCTTGCCTTCAAATCTGTGATAGAAGGTGTACCCAACAATTTCTTTTGGTTATCCTATGAAGACGCACTTTTCCGATTTTGGTTTGAGCTTACCAGGTTGAAATTTTTTCACATAAGCATCGCAACCCCAAACTTTAAGAAACGACAGCTTCGGTTTCTTGCTAAACCATAGTTCATATGGTGTCGTCTCAACAGATTTAGATGGTGCCCTATTTAATATGAATGCAGCTATCTCTAATGCTTAACCCCAAAACGATAGTGGTAAATCGGTAAGAGACATCATAAATCGCACCATATCTAATAAAGTAAGGTTACGATGTTCGGACACACTATTATTCTATGGTGTTCCAGGTGTCATGAGTTTGTGAAACTATTCCACATTGTTTTAATTGAAGGCCAAACTCTTAACTCAAATATTCGCCTCCGCAGTCAGATCATAGAAACTTTATTTTATTGTTACGATGATTCTCTACTTCACTCTCAAATTCTTTGAACTTTTGAAATGTTTCAGACTTGTGTTTCATTAAGTAGATATACCCATTTCTGATCAAATCATCTATGAAGGTCAGAAAATAACGATACCCACCGCGAGCCTCAACACTCATCAGAGCTCATACATTAGTATGTATTATTTCCAATAAGTCAGTTGCTCGCTCCATTGTTCCGGAGAACGGGGTCTTAGTCATCTTGCCCATGATGCATGGTTCGCAAGCATCAAGTGATTCATAATCAAGTGATTCCAAAAGTCCATCAGCATGGAGTTTCTTCATGCGCTTTACACCAATATGTCCTAAACGGCAGTACCACAAATATGTTGCACTATCATTATCAACTTTGCATCTTTTGGCATCAATATTATTAATATGTGTATCACTACGATCAAGATTCAGTAAACCATTCACCTTTGGGTGTATGAGCTCAGAAGGTATTATTCATGTAAACAGAATAACAATTATTCTTTGACTTAAATCAATAACCGTATTGCAATAAACATGATCCAATCATATTATGCTCAACGCAAACACGAAATAACATTTATTTTAGGTTCAACACTAATCCCGAAGGTAATGGGAGTGTGTGATGGTGATCTGATCAACCTTGGAATCACTTCCGTCAGGTCTATTAATATTGATGCCAAAAGATGCAAAGTTGATAATGATAGTGCGACATATTTGTGGCACCGCCGTTTAGGTCATGTTGGTGTAAAGCACATGACGAAACTCCATGCTGATGGGCTTTTGGAATCACTTGATTATGAATCACTTGATGCTTGCGAACCATGCCTCATGGGCAAGATGACTAAGACTCTATTCTCTGGAACAATGGAGCGAGCAACTGACTTATTGGAAATAATACATACTGATGTATGCGATCTGATGAGTGTTGAGGCTTGTGGCGGGTATCGTTATTTTCTGACCTTCACAGATGATTTGAGCAGATATGGGTATATCTACTTAATGAAACACAAGTCTGAAACATTTGAAAAGTTCAAAGAATTTCAGAGTGAAGTAGAGAATCATCGTAACAATAAAATAAAGTTTCTACAATCTAATCGCGGAGGCTGATACGTCCATTTTGCATCATGCTTTTATATCAATATTTATTGCATTATGGGCTGTTATTACACATTATGTCACAATACTCATGTCTATTCTCTCTTATTTTACAAGGTTTACATAAAGAGGGAGAATGCCGGCAGTTGGGATTCTGGGCTGGAAAAGGAGCAAATATTAGAGACCTATTCTGCATAGCTCCAAAAGTCCTGAAACTTCACGGATGATGTTTTCCAAATATATATAAAATACTGAGCGCAAGAACCTCACCAAGGGGGCCACACCCTGCACGTGAAGGTGGGGGCACGCCCTACCCCCCAGAGCGCGCCCCCTACCTCGTGAGCCCCCTGGTGGCCCTCTGGTGGCCATCTTCTGCTATATGGAGTCTTTCGATGGGAAAAAATCATAAGCCATCTTCTCGGACAAAACTCTGCATCCACGAGGCGGAACCTTGGCGGAATCAATCTAGGGCTCTGGCGGAGCTGTTCTGCCGGGGAAACTTCCCTCCCGGAGGGGGAAATCATCGCCATCGTCATCACCAACGCTCCTCCCATCGGGAGAGGGCAATCTCCATCAACATCTTCATCAGCACCATCGCATCTCAAAACCCTAGTTCATCTCTTGTATCCAATTCTTGTCTCCAAGTCAGGGATTGGTGCTAGTAGGTTGCTAGTAGTGTTAATTACTCCTTGTAGTTGATGCTAGTTGGTTTAATTGGTGGAAGATCATATGTTCAGATCCTATATGCATATTAATACCCCTCTGATTGTGAACATGTTTATGCTTTGTGAGTAGTTACTTTTGTTCCCGAGGACATGGGAGAAGTCTTGCTATTAGTAGTCATGTGAATTTGGTATTCATTCGATATTTTGATGAGATGCATGTTGTCTCTCCTCTAGTGGTGTCATGTGAACGTCGACTACATGACACTTCACCATTATTTGGGACTAGAGGAAGGCATTGGGAAGTAATAAGTAGATGATGGGTTGCTAGAGTGACAGAAGCTTAAACCCTAGTTTATGTGTTGCTTCGTAAGGGGCTGATTTGGATCCATATGTTTCATATTATGGTTAGGTTTACCTTAATACTTTTGTTGTATTTGCGGATGCTTGCAATAGAGGTTAATCATAAGTGGGATGCTTGTCCAAGTAAGGGAATCACCCAAGCACCGGTCCACCCACATACCAAATTATCAAAGTACCGAACGTGAATCATATGAACGTGATGAAAACTATCTTAACGATATTCCCATGTGTCCTCGGGAGCGCTTTACATCTTATAAGAGTTTGTCCAGGCTTGTCCTTTGCTACAAAAAGGATTGGGCCACCTTGCTGCACCTTATTTACTTTTGTTACTTGTTGCTCGTTACAAATTATCTTATCACAAAACTATCTGTTATCACTTATTTCAGAACTTGCGGAGAATACCTTGCTGGAAACCGCTTATCATTTCCTTCTGCTCCTTGTTGGGTTCGACACTCTTACTTGTTGAAAGGACTACGATAGATCCCCTATACTTTTGGGTCATCAAGACTCTTTTCTGGCGCCATTGCCGGGGAGTGAAGCGCCTTTGGTAGGTGGAATTTGGTAAGGAAAAATTAATATAGTGTGCTGAAATTTACTGTCACTTGCTACCATGGAAGGTAATCCTCTGAGGGGCTTGTTCGGGGTATCTTCACCCTGACCAGTAGAGCAAAGAGTTCCTCCTCAACCTATTGAACCTACTGAAAATGAATATGAAAATGAAAATGCTTGCTCTGAAGTTCCTTCGGGTATGATAGAAAAACTGCTAGCTAATCCTTTTCTAGGAGATGGAACAAAACATCCTGATGAACATCTGATATATGTGGATCAAGTTTGTGGATTATTTAAGCTTGCAGGTGTACCCGGAGATGTTGTTAAGAAGAAGGTCTTTCCCTTATCTTTGAGGGGAGATGCATCGACATGGTATAGGCTATGTGATGATATGAGGTCTTGGAATTACAAACAATTTAAATTGGAATTTCATCAGAAGTTTTATCCTATGCATCTTGTTCATCGTGATCGCAATTATATATATAATTTTTGGCCTCGCGAAGGAGAAAGCATCGCTCAAGCTTGGGAAAGGCTTGAATCAATGTTATATTCATGCCCCAATCATGAGCTCTCAAGAGAAATGATTATTCAAAAAATTTATGCTCGACTTTCTGGTAACAATCGCACCATGCTTGTTACTTCTTGTGCTGGCTCTTTTATGATGAAGACTATTGAATTCAAATGGGATT
This sequence comes from Triticum dicoccoides, assembly GCF_002162155.2. Lineage (NCBI taxonomy): Eukaryota > Viridiplantae > Streptophyta > Magnoliopsida > Poales > Poaceae > Triticum > Triticum dicoccoides. Next base: position 371,219,767 of record NC_041382.1, read on the forward strand.
TATTGGAAAGAATTAAATGCAACTCTCAAGATTGGGACCTCAAGAATGGTAAGGAGTCAGGTATGAAACCTAGTTTTGATTGTGTTAAATATTTTATGTATACCGATATTTTTCGTAAATTTAGCTCTAAATATGGACTTGACTCTGAGATAGTAGCTTCTTTCTGTGAATCTTTTGCTACTTATGTTGATCTCCCCAAGGAGAAGTGGTTTAAATATCATCCTCCCATAGAAGTAAAAGTAGCTGCACCTATTAAAGTTGAAGAAAAGACTATTACTTATAATGATCCTATTGTTCCTACTTCTGATGTTGAGAAACCACCTTTCCCTGTTAGGATAAAGGATCATGCTAAAGCTTCAACTGTAGTTCATAAAAGTAATATTAAAACATATACACCTCCTGAGGAATTTAAAGTTGAACCTAATATTGCTATTGTCAAAGATCTCTTGTCTGATAATATTGATGGGCATGTTATTTATTTCTGTAATGAAACTGCTAGAATTGCTAAACCCCGTGATAAAGATAAACATAGACCTGTAGTAGGCATGCCTGTTATTTCTGTTAAAATAGGAGATCATTGTTATCATGGCTTATGTGATATGGGTGCCAGTGTTAGTGCAATACCTTATTCCTTATACAAAGAAGTTATGCATGATACTGCACCTACTGAGATGGAAGATATTGATGTCACAATTAAACTTGCCAATAGAGATACTATTTCACCAATGGGAATTGTTAGAGATGTTGAAGTATTGTGTGGGAAAACTAAATATCCTGCTGATTTTCTTGTTCTTGGTTCCCCACAAGATAGCTTTTGTCCCATTATATTTGGTAGACCCTTCTTAAATACTGTTAACGCTACCATAGATTGCAAAAGAGATGTTGTTACTGTCGGTTTAGATGATAAGACTCATGAATTTAATTTTTCTAAATTTAGTAGACAACACCGTGAAGAAGAATTACCTAGTAAGGATGAAATTATTGGTCTTGCTTCTATTGCCGTACCTCCTAGTGATCTCTTAGAACAATATTTGCTAGACCATGAAAATGATATGTTTATGAATGAAAGAAGGGAATTAGATGAAGTATTCTCTAAACAGGAATCTATTCTGAAAAACAATTTACCTGTTAAAATCCTAGGGGGTCCTCCTCCACCCAAGGGTGATCCCGTGTTTGAGCTTAAACCGTTACCTGATACTCTTAAATATGCTTATCTTGATGAGAAAAAGATACATCATGTTATTATTAGTGCTAAGCTTTCAGAGCATGAAGAAGAGAGATTATTGAAAACTCTGAAGAAGCATCGTGCTGCTATTGGTTATACTCTTGATGATCTTAAGGGCATTAGTCCCATTCTATGTCAACATAAAATTAATTTGGAAGAAGATGCTAAACCAGTTTGTGATCATCAACGCCGACTGAATCCTAAAATGAAAGAAGTGGTAAGAAAGGAGATACTAAAGCTCCTTGAGGCAGGTATAATTTATCTCATTGTTGATAGTCAGTGGTTAAGCCATGTCCATTGTGTCCCTAAGAAGGGAGGTATTACTATTGTTCCTAATGATAAAGATGAATTGATTCCTTAAAGAATTATTACAGGTTATAGGATGGTAATTGATTTCCGCAAATTAAATAAGGCTACTAAAAAAGATCATTACCCCTTACATTTTATCGATCAAATGCTAGAAAGATTATCTAAACATACACATTTTTTCTTTCTAGATGGTTATTCTGGTTTCTCTCAAATACCTGTGTCAGCTAAAGATCAATCAAAGACTACTTTTACATGCCCTTTTGGTACTTTTGCTTATAGACGTATGCCTTTTGGTTTATGTAATGCACCTGATACCTTTAAAGATGCATGATAGCTATATTCTCTGACTTTTGTGAAAAGATTTGTGAGGTTTTCATGGACGACTTTTCCGTCTATGGATCTTCTTTTGATGATTGCTTGAGCAACCTTGATCGAGTTTTGCAGAGATGTGAAGAAACTAATCTTGTCTTGAATTGGGAAAAGTGCCACTTTATGGTTAATGAAGGTATTGTCTTGGGGCATAAAGTTTCTAAAAGAGGTATTGAAGTTGATAAAGCCAAGGTTGATGCTATTGAAAAGATGCCATGTCCCAAGGACATCAAAGGTACAAGAAGTTTCCTTGGTCACGCTGGTTTTTATAGGAGGTTCATTAAGGACTTCTCGAAAATTTCTCGGCCTCTGACTAATTTATTACAAAAAGGTATACCATTTGTCTTTGATGATGGTTGTGTAGAAGCATTTGAAATACTTAAGAAAGCATTGATCTCTGCACCTATTGTTCAACCACCTAATTGGAATTTACCCTTTGAAATTATGTGTGATGCTAGTGATTATGTTGTAGGTGATGTTCTAGGGAAAAGAGTTGATAAGAAACTAAATGTTATTCAATATGCTAGTAAAACCCTAGACAATGCTCAAAGAAATTATGCTACCACTGAAAAAGAATTCTTAGCAGTTGTATTTGCTTGTGATAAGTTCAGACCTTATATTGTTGATTCTAAAGTAACTATTCACACTGATCATTCTGCTATTAAATATCTTATGGAAAAGAAAGATGCTAAACCTAGACTTATTAGATGGGTTCTCTTGCTACAAGAATTTGATTTGCATATTGTTGATAGAAAAGGAGCCGAGAACCCCGTTGCAGACAACTTGTCTAGGTTAGAAAATGTGCTTGATGACCCACTACCTATTGATGATAGTTTTCCTGATGAGCAATTAAATGTCACAAATGCTTCTCATACTGCTCCATGGTATGCTGATTATGCTAATTACATTGTTGCTAAGTTTATACCACCTAGTTTCACATACCAGCAAAAGAAAAAGTTCTTCTATGATTTGAGGCATTACTTTTGGGATGACCCACATCTTTATAAAGAAGGAGTAGATGGTGTTATTAGACATTGTGTACCTGAGCATGAACAAGAACAGATTCTACGCAAGTGTCACTCCGAAGCTTATGGAGGACACCATGCTAGAGATAGAACTTCACATAAGGTATTGCAATCTGGTTTTTATTGGCCTACTCTCTTCAAGGATGCCCGTAAGTTTGTCTTATCTTGTGATGAATGTCAAAGAATTGGTAATATTAGTAGACATCAAGAAATGCCCATGAATTATTCACTTGTTATTCAACCATTTGATGTTTGGGGCTTTGACAATATGGGACCTTTTCCTTCCTCTAATGGTTATACACATATTTTAGTTGCTGTTGATTATGTTACGAAGTGGGTAGAAGCTATTCCAACTAGTAGTGCTAATCATAACACCTCTATTAAAATGCTTAAAGAAGTTATTTTTCCAAGATTTGGAGTCCCTAGATATGTAATGACTGATGGTGGTTCACATTTTATTCATGGTGCTTTCCGTAAAATGCTTGCTAAATATGATGTTAATCATAGAATTGCATCTCCTTATCACCCTCAGTCTAGTGGTGAAGTAGAATTGAGTAATAGAGAACTCAAATTAATTTTGCAAAAGACTGTTAATAGGTCTAGAAAGAATTGGTCCAAGAAACTTGATGATGCACTATGGGCCTATAGAATTGCATATAAAAATCCTATGGGTATGTCTCCGTATAAAATGGTCTATGAAAAAGCATGTCACTTACCTCCCGAACTAGAACACAAGGCTTATTAGGCTATTAAAGAACTTAATTATGATTTTAAACTTGCCGGTGAGAAGAGGTTATTTAATATTAGCTCACTTGATGAATGGAGAACCCAAGCCTACGAAAATGCCAAGTTGTTTAAAGAAAAGGTTAAAAGATGGCATGACAAAAGGATACAAAAGCATGAGTTTAATGTAGGTGATTATGTATTGCTATACAACTCTCGTTTAAGATTTTTTGCAGGAAAAATTCTCTCTAAATGGGAAGGTCCTTGCGTTATCGAGGAGGTCTATCGTTCCGGTGCCATAAAAATCAACAACTTCGAAGGCACAAATCCGAAGGTGGTGAACGGTCAAAGAATCAAACACTATATCTCAGGTAATCCCATAAATGTTGAAACCAATGTTATTGAAACCGTAACCCCGGAGGAATACATAAGGGACACTTTCCGGAACGTTTTAGACTCCGAAAAGGAATAGGTATGTGGTATGGTAAGTAAACCGACTCCAAAACAGTTTTTAAGGCAATATTTCTCTGTTTTGGAATATTTAGAAAAATAGAAAAATAAGTAGCAGTCCGGGAAGGACACGAGGGCTCCACGAGTGTGGAGGGCGCGCCCTACCCCCCTGGGCGCCCCCTACCTCATGGGCACCTCATGTGCTCTCCGGACTCTGTTTTCGTACACGACACATATTTTGGTTGGTAAAAATTCATTATATAATCTCCCGGAGATTTTGACTCCTGTATCACACAAATACCTCTTGTCTTTGTTTTGAGCTTTCCTGCTGCACACAGAGCAACATGTCGTCCCAGGATTCGGAAGCAGAAAGCTACATGGCTGATTACCTTGCAGATCCTAAGGTCTATGGGGATGTGGAGCATTGCGGTTGGAATACAGAAGAAGAAGAGGACTATGAACCCAAGGGGAAGGAGGAGACGAGCTCAGATGAAGATGAAGTCCCACTACCTCAACCTGGGGACATGCATGTGGATTTCAAAAAGTCAAGTCTCCCGGATAGAGTAAAGAAACCTAAGATCGAGTTTATTCCTTTTCGCCTCTTGCAGGAGAACAAGCAGGAACTATGCAAAAAGATACTGAGCCTGGAGGAGGAGATCGAGGACCTAAGGGACCAAAATTCTGTCCTCAAACACAAATTAAGGAAGAAGCCTATGCCATCAACAAAATCTCCACCGTCTCCACCAACAAATAAGAATTGAGTATCTGGTATGGGCACTCCACTTGGCAACTGCCAAGCTTGGGGGAGTGCCCCGGTATCGTATCACCATCACTCTATCTTTACTGTTTTCTTAGTTCGATCCTTTTGGTAATATCTTGATCTAGTAGAATAAAAGTTCTTAGTATGATCTAGTTGTAAGTTTTGCTTTATTATCCTTCTATGTAATCGAGTCTGTGAGCTATATAATAAATATTAGTGTTGAGTCAAGGGCTTGATTATTTTGCCATGATCCTAAAGGAATAAAAGAAAAGAGAAAGAAATAAAAAGAAACAAAGAGATCATATGAGTCTTATGGAGAGTAATGAGCTCAGATAGAAAGAGTATGATGAATAAAAGTTATTGAGGGTTGACAAACACAATTGTGGTCATTGTTGCAATTAATAGGAAGTAATAAAGAAAGAGAGGCCTTAATATATAAATATACTATCTTGGACATCTTTTATGATTGTGAGCACTCATTAAAATATGACATGCTAAAGAGTTAACATTGGACAAGGAAGACAACGTAATGGGTTATGTTTTCTTACATCTGAGATAAATTATATTGTCTTGGATCTTCCAACATGATGAGCTTGCCTTTCCCCCTCATGCTAGCCAAATTCATTGCACCAAGTAGAGATACTACTTGTGCTTCCAAATACCCTTAAACCAGTCTTGCCATAAGAGTCCACCATATCTACCTATGGATCGAGTAAGATCCATCAAGTAAGTTGTCATCGGCACAAGCAATAAAAATTGCTCTCTAAATATGTATGATTGATTGGTGTGGATGAAATAAGCTTTATACAATCGTGTGATGTGGAAGTAATAAAAGCGACAGACTGCATAATAAAGGTCCATATCACAAGTGGCAATATAAAGTGATGTTCTTTCGCATTAAGATTTTGTGCATCCAACCATAAAAGCGCATGACAACCTCTGCTTCCCTCTGCGAAGGGCCTATCTTTTACTTTTATCTCCTACATTGCACAAGAGTCATGGTGATCTTCACCCTTCCTTTTTACATTTTATCCTTTGGCAAGCACAATATGTTGGAAAGATCCTGGTATATATGGCTAATTGGATGTGAGTTTTCATGAACTATTACTGTTGACATTACCCTTGAGGTAAAACGTTGGGAGGCAAAACTATAAGCCCCTATCTTTCTCTGTGTCCGATTAAAACTCCATACCCATAAGTATTGCATGAGTGTCAGCAATTGTGAAAGATTATATGATAGTTGAGTATGTGGACTTGCTGAAAAGCTCTTATACATTGACTCTTTCCTATGTTATGATAAATTGCAATTGCTTCAATGACCGAGATTGTAGTTTGTTAGTTTTCAATGAAGTTTATAATTCATACTTGATATTGTGATTGAATTATTACTCTAGCATCAGATATTATATGACAAAGAATAATGTAAGTTGTTGTTCTAAGAATGATCATGATGCCCTCATGTCCGTATATTATTTTTACCGACACCTCTATCTCTAAACATCTGGACATATTTTTTGATTTCGGCTTTTCGCTTGAGGACAAGCGAGGTCTAAGCTTGGGGGAGTTGATATGTCCATTTTGCATCATGCTTTTATATCAATATTTATTGCATTATGGGATGTTATTACACATTATGTCACAATACTCATGTCTATTCTCTCTTATTTTACAAGGTTTACATAAAGAGGGAGAATGCCGGCAGCTGGGATTCTGGGCTGGAAAAGGAGAAAATATTAGAGACCTATTCTCCACAGCTCCAAAAGTCCTGAAACTTCACGGATGATGTAGAGCGCAAGAACCTCACCAGGGGGGCCACACCCTTCCCACGAGGCTGGGGGGCGCGTCGTACACCCCAGGGTGCGCCCCCTACCTCGTGGCCCCCCTGGTGGCCATCTTCTGCTATATGGAGTCTTTCGATGGCAGAAAATCATAAGCCATCTTCTCGGACGAAACTCCGCCGCCACGAGGAGGAACCTTGGCGGAATCAATCTAGGGCTCTGGCGGAGCTGTTCTGCAGGGGAAACATCCCTCCCGGAGGGGGAAATCATCACCAGCGTCATCACCAACGCTCCTCTCAATGGGAGAGGGAAATCTCCATCAACATCTTCATCAGCACCATCTCATCTCAAAACCCTAGTTCATCTCTTGTATCCAATTCTTGTCTCCATGTCCGGGGTTGGTGCTAGTAGGTTGCTAGTAGTGTTAATTACTCCTTGTAGTTGATGCCAGTTGGTTTAATTGGTGGAAGATCATATGTTCAGATCCTATATGCATATTAATACCCCTCTGATTATGAACATGTTTATGCTTTGTGAGTAGTTACTTTTGTTCCTGAGGACATGGGAGAAGTCTTGCTATTAGTAGTCATCTGAATTTGGTATTCGTTCGATATTTTGATGAGATGTATGTTGTCTCTCCTCTAGTGGTTTCATGTGAATGTCGACTACATGACACTTCACCATTACTTGGGCCTAGAGGAAGGCATTGAGAAGTAATAAGTAGATGATGGGTTGCTAGAGTGACAGAAGCTTAAACCCTAGTTTATGTGTTGCTTCGTAAGGGGCTGATTTGGATCCATATGTTTCATGCTATGGTTAGGTTTACCTTAATACTTTTGTTGTATTTGCGGATGCTTGCAATAGAGGTTAATCATAAGTGGGATGCTTGTCCAAGTAAGGGCAGCACCCAAGCACCGGTCCACCCACATACCAAGTTATCAAAGTACCGAACGTGAATCATATGAACATGATGAAAACTAGCTTGACGATATTCCCATGTGTCCTCGGGAGCGCTTTACATCTTAGAAGAGTTTGTCCAGGCTTTTCCTTTGCTACAGAAAGGATTGGGCCACCTTGCTGCACCTTATTTACTTTTGTTACTTGTTGCTCGTTACAAATTATCTTATCACAAAACTATCTGTTACCACTTATTTCAGTACTTGCAGAGAATACCTTGCTGGAAACCGCTTATCATTTCCTTCTGCTCCTCGTTGGGTTCGACACTCTTACTTATGAAAGGACTACGATAGATCCCCTATACTTGTGGGTCATTAGAGGCGAATATTTGAGTTAAGAGTTTGGCTTTCAAATAAAACAATGTGGAATAGTTTCACAAACTCATGCCACCTGGAACACCATAGCATAATGGTGTGTCCGAACATCGTAACCTTACTTTATTAGATATGGTGCGATTTATGATGTCTCTTACCGATTTACCACTATCGTTTTGGAGTTAAGCATTAGAGACAGCTGCATTCACGTTAAATAGGGCACCATCTAAATCCATTGAGATGACACCATATGAACTGTGGTTTAGCAAGAAACCTAAGCTGTCGTTTCTTAAAGTTTGGGGTTGTGATGCTTATGTGAAAAAGTTTCAACTTGATAAGCTCAAACCAAAATTGGAGAAGTGCGTCTTCATAGGATACCCAAAAGAAACTATTGGGTACACCTTCTATCACACATCCGAAGGCAAGATCTTTGTTGCTAAGAGAGGATCCTTTCTAGAGAAGGAGTTTCTCTCGAAAGAAGTGAGTGGGAGGAAAGTAGAACTTGATGAGGTAATTGTACCTTCTTTCGAATTGGAAAGTAGCTCATCACTGAAATCAGTTCCAGTGATGCCTACACCAATTAGTGAGGAAGTTAATGATGATGATCATGAAACTTCAGATCAAGTTACTACTGAACCTCGTACGTCAACCATAGTACATTCTGCACAAGAGTTGTACGATAATCCTATTCTGAAAGTCATGTTACTAGACCATGACGAACCTACGAACTATGAGGAGGCGATGATGAGCCCAGATTTCGTGAAACGGCTTAAGGTCATGAAATCTGAGATGGGATCCATGTATGAGAACAAAGTATGGACTTTGATTGACTTGCCCGATGATCGGTGAGGCATTCAGAATAAATGGATCTTCAAGAGGATGATGATGCTGATAGTAGTGTTACTATCTACAAAGCTGGAATTGTCGCAAAAGGTTTTTGACAAGTTCAAGTTATTGACTACGAGATTTTCCCACTTGTATCGATGCTTAAAAGTCTACCCGAATCATGTTAGCAATTGCCACATTTCATGAAATCTGGCAAATGGATATCAAAACTACATTCCTTAATGGATTTATTAAAAAAGAGTTGTATATGATGCGACTAGAATGTTTTGTCAATCCTAATGGTGTTCACAAAGTATGCAAGGTCTAGCGATCCATCTATGGACTGGTGGAAACATCTTGGAGTTGGAATATACGCTATGATGAGTTGATCAAAGCATATAGTTTTATACAAACTTGCAGTGAAGCCTGTATTTACAACAAAGTGAGTGGGAGCACTACAGCCTTTTTGATAACTATATGTGAATGACATATTGTTGATCGGAAAGGATGTAGAATTTTTTGGAATGCATAAAGGAGAATTTTAAAGTAGTTTTTCAAAGAAAGAATTACCTGTAAAGCTACTTACATATTGGGCATCAAGATCTATAAAGATAGATCAAGACGCTTGATAAGACTTTCGATGAGTACATACCTTGATAAGATTTTGAAGGAGTTCAAAATAGATCAGTCAAAGAAGGAGGTCTTGCCTGAGTTGTAAGGTGTGAAATTGAGTAAAAATTCAAAACCCGGCCATGGCAGAAAATAGAAAGAGAATGAAAAGTCATTCCCTATGCCTCAGTCATAGGTTCTATAAAGTATGCAATGCTGTGTACCAGACCTATTGTATAACTTAGCATGATTTCGGCAAGGGAGTACAATAGTGATCTAGGAGTAGATCACTAGACAGCGGTCAAAATTATCCTTAGAGGACTAAGGAAATATTTCTCATTTATGGAGGTGATAAAAGAGTTCGTCGTAAAGAGTTACGTCGATGCAAGCTTTTTACACCGATCTAGATGACTCTAAGTCTCGATCTAGATACATATTGAAAGTGGGAGCAATTAGCTAGAGTAGCTTCGTGCAGAGTATTGTAGACATAGAAATTTGCAAAATACATACGGATTCAAATGTTGCAGACCCGTAGACTAAGCTTCTCTAACAAGCAAAACATGATCACTCTTTAGGTGTTAATCACAAAGTGATCTGAACTAGATTATTGACTCTAGTAAACCCTTTCGGTATTAGTCACATGAATATGTGAACTAATCACATAAAGATGTGAACTATTGGTGTGAAATCACATGACGATGTGAACTAGATTATTGACTCTAGTAAACCCTTTCGGTATTAGTCACATGAATATGTGAACTAATCACATAAAGATGTGAACTATTGGTGTGAAATCACATGACGATGTGAACTAGATTATTGACTCCAGTGCAAGTGGGAGACTGAAGGAAATATGCCCTAGAGGCAATAATAAAGTTTTATTTATATTTCCTTCTATCATGATAAATGTTTATTATTCATGCTAGAGTTGTATTAACCGGAAACTTAGTACATGTGTGAATACATAGACAAACAGAGTGTCACTAGTATGCCTCTACTTGACTAGCTCGTTAATCAAAGATGGTTAAGGTTCCTAGCCATGGACATGAGTTGTCATTTGATGAACGGGATCACATCATTAGAGAGTGATGTGATTGACATGACCCATCTGTTAGCTTAGCACTATGATTGTTTAGTTTATAGCTATGGCTTTCTTCATGACTTATACATGTTCCTATGACTATGAGATTATGCAACTCCCGAATACCGAAGGAACACTTAGTGTGCTATCGAACGTCACAACGTAACTGGGTGATTATAAAGATGCTCTAGAGGTGTCTCCGATGGTGTTTGTTGAGTTGGCATAGATCGAGATTAGGATTTGTCACTCCGATTGTCGAAGAGGTATCTCTGGGCCCTCTAGGTAATGCACATCACTATAAGCCTTGCAAGCAATGTAACTAATGAGTTAGTTGCGGGATGATGCATAACGGAACAAGTAAAGAGAGTTTCCAGTAATGAGATTGAACTAGGTATGATGATACCGATGATCGAATCTCGGGCAAGTAACATACCGATGACAAAGAAAGATCTTTCTAGAATACGTAGAAGCCAATATGGGCATCCATGTTCCGCAATTGGTTATTGACCAGAGAGATGTCTCGCTCATATCTACATAGTTCTCGAACCCTTGGGGTCCACATGCTTAATGTTCGTTGACGATATAGTATTATATGAGTTATGTATGTTGGTGACTGAATGTTGTTTGGAGTCCCGGATGAGATCATGGACATGACGAGGAGCTCCGGAATGGTCTGGAGGTAAAGATTGATAAATAGGCTGATATGGTTCGACCAAGGGGTGTAGACCACGAGGCTTTAGGTCGGTGAAAAGGCAGTTTTGCGGAGGCCAGGGGGCCAAACACCGGAGACCCTGGTGTCTGCCACTGGGCTAGACGCCGAGGCCCATGGCGTAATAAAGTTGTTATTTATATTTCCTTATATCATGATAAATATCTATTATTCATGCTAGAATTGTATTAACCGGAAACTTAGTACATGTGTGAATACATAAATAAACAGAGTGTCACTAGTATGCCTCTACTTGACTAGCTCGTTAATCAAAGATGGTTAAGTTTCCTAGCCATGGGCATGAGTTGTCATTTGATGAACGGGATCACATCATTAGAGAATGATGTGATTGACATGACCCATCCATTAGCTTAGCACTATGATCGTTTAGTTTATTGCTATTGCTTTCTTCATGACTTATACGTGTTCCTATGACTATGAGATTATGCAACTCCCGAATATCGAAGGAACACTTAGTGTGCTATCAAACGTCACAATGTAACTGGGTGATTATAAATATGCTCTAGAGGTGTCTCCGATGGTGTTTGTTGAGTTGGCATAGATCGAGATTAGGATTTGTCACTCCGATTGTCCGAGAGATGTAGCGACCCGACCTGAATGGTTCAAGTCTCTGTGCTTCAGTGTCATCCTGGATCGGTATGCTGACACACACAATACTCGAGGATTTATAACAGAGGTAAATCACATGCATAAATTAACATAAATACTATTACCTCAATCCAAATAGCGGAAGTAACAACTAGGTTGTGGATTCCCATCAACACCAACGGCAACGTTGAGTGTATAAATCGTAACCCTAGCGTATCACTTACTCGTCGTAAGATTCCTGCAACATGAGATGTTGCAACCATGTAGGTCAGCACATTGAATGTACTGGCAATTTCACACTGTAGAGCAATGCTAAATAATGGCTATCACTACAGCATATTTGGCTGGTGGAGGCTCTAGGTTTAATTTTTGCATAAAGCTAAGTTTCCCCTACAACAAAGGAATACATTTTATTTAACTACAAAGTTTGTTGAAATTATTGAGAAGGTAACCCCAAATCAATCCCAATTAAAAGTTAACAACCCAATCAACTTAATTAAATAGAGTGATGAGATCAACATAATAATTCAAGTACCAGATACTCAAGATGTCCAGAACCGGGGACACGGCTAACCATGATTAGTTTGTACACTCTGCAAAGGTTTGTGCACTTTTCCCCACAAGACTCGATCTCCTCCGTTGTATTTCTCGCACTGCAAGGTGTTTGAGAAACGGATGACCGAGACACAGTCTTTCTGAAGAGGTCCCCTTAACCGATAGATAGGCCGATACACCTACAATCTCCTACATCTGCTAGCCCATCATGGAAAGGTTTCCCACAACTTAATCAACTATGCCAGAGCCCATAATGGCTTGTGGCTGCACACGGATGTTTCTAGCATAAATAATCTTATGATCCCTTTGAGCCTCGGTGGCATTCCATAGGATGATCACACGGATACCCCGGGATCTCCTAGGAAAATACTGGATTCCCCAGGTGTCCGGGCAATCCACTGGTATCCCCAAGGTGCCCCGAAAAATCCACCCAGATGTGTATTAAAATAGCCACCTTGAGTTTCCCTTAGATAATAACTCTCACATCTTCCATGATTCACTCAATCCAAACCACGTCTACAAGCATAGCATAGCAGTATAAAGCATAACGTAGTAACTCCCTAGGGTTTGCTATATGAGACAATAGGTTCCTACCTCATCAACTACTTCCCAATACCCACATGTTATCAATCCTACTCATGCAAAGTTTGAGGGTTGAAACTAATGCATAAAAACTAGGTATAAAAGAGTATGATCAAAGTGTGAACTTGCCTTGTACTATTGATGAAGATGATTCACACACATAACTCCTGATAGTTGTACTCGTCACACTCCGGTCAATCTATCGTGAGCAAGCAATAGTAACCACACATAAGCAATCATGCAAAAGAATCAAAGAAAAGATCTCGAAAAATTTCGAAAACAATAAATAACTCTTGGGAATAGAAAAAATTCTTGTAGTACCAAAATTGGGTGGATTTGGTCTTATCAAAACGTTTAGGTCAAGAGCTTCGATTTGCAAAAAGAATCAACTAAATAGGAGTTACGGAACTCAAGTTCTGATCAAAAGAAGTTTGAATATGAATTTGAACAAATTTCAAAATTTGAAAATTTCAAAAAGTTGATTTGACAGGTTCACTGGATATGTAAAAACAAGACGAAACTATATGCACTAGTTTCATCTAATTTGGATGGCCGTGTAAAAAGGTATGGCTATTTGAAAAATCAGGGCCAAACTATTTTACGGAAGAAAAATAGCTACGGCTAAAATAATTCTAGGTCTAATGTATAAATACAGAGACTAATTAATAATCTAATTATTCTACCATACTAGTCTAGAAATAATAAACTATGGAAGTATAAAAAGAAAAAAAAAGAAGAAAGATACCTTTATAAGGTAGAGAAAAGACGACTTCGGAGAGAGGAGACAACTTCCAAAAGTCCCGCCATAGAGAAGAAATATTTTTTCTTTAGTGAATCTACTCAAACCAAATTATTGATTTAACCCGAATCGGATGATTTTTGGGGGCTCTATGTGTCTATATTTATAGGTGGAAAAGAGGTTTAGAGGTCAAAGGCTAGGCAACGTGGGACTAAACGTATACGAAAAGAGGAGAAAAGAAAGAGAAAGACACCGTATGGGCCTTTTAGTTTGGACGGCCGCGCGTGCACAGTGCGGGCTGCGGTGCACGTTTTTTTTTAACTTTTTTAAGAAAAGAATTTTTTTGAAAATAATAATTTTTTCCTCTCCAAGCATAACCGTAAAATAAAATAAAAAGTGGCTATGGGCCTGCCGGCTAACTATGTTGCGCACGTGGGCCACAGGTAGTTATGGGACGCATGCTTAGTTTTTTAATAGAAACATAAAAGGAAAACTGAATGACAAAAATAAAATAAAATTTATATAGGCATATTATATATCAAAATTTTCAGAAAAAGATTCTATAACATGAACATTTTTCTAGCATCAAATAAAATCCACAATAATTTAAAGAAAGCAAATAGTGAGACTATTGCAATAAAACCTCATAAAAATCATTTTAAAAACACCAAAATAATTTCAAATTTATTTCTCTCCATTTTTCTACTGTAGGGAATCATTTTACCCTAATTTCCATATATTTTATTTTTGGAGAGAAATAATTTGAATAAAAAACAAATAACTCCAAATTGAAAATAATTTCAAATAGACTTTCAATTTGATTCTTTTAAACTTCCAACTCATATTTCATTTGTTTTGAAGAAGTCATTTTATCTTCTCTCATGAAAATCATTGAGTTGCTTAAAGTTTCTAAATTTGAAATAGTTCCAAATGGAATTCGGATCTTTTCAAAACCCTTTTCATTTAGTTAAATGGAAGAAGTCATGTCATCTTCTCTCTAGGGTTTTGTGATGAAATGAATTTGAATTCATGGAGATCATAAATGCGAGGTGAAAGTTTGGGAAAGTCCTTTTATTCCCTCTCATTTAACTTTCAAAAAGTTTCAAATTTCACTCAATTTCACACAAGCAACCACACCACAATCAAATAATCAATCAAAACTATTTATTTAATATAACATTCCAAATTTTAGAATTTTGGGATGTTACAAACCTACCACCCTTAAGATGAATCTCGCCCTCGAGATTCAGAGAGGCTAGAAAGAAATAGGTTAGGTTCGGAGTCTTCTCAAAATCAATCGATTGACACAGGGGTCTCGGGTGCTACTACCCTTAGAAGCATTGATATGGTTCCATCAAAACTCATATACTCCATCCTCAATGTTTGACAGTGTCGATCTTATCAGATTCTCGGGAAAATTCCTACTCTGGTTCTTCCGGTAGTGGCATAACTTTTTCCCTCGATTATTGTGTCCATTTCATCTTGGTACAGTCTTCTTGTGACAAAGTCTTCTTAGCTGACAGGTCTGGCGCCAGTACTAAACAACTATCGATATCTCATGGTGGTCATCAATTTATGTTTTCTCCTGCAGGAAATTGGTCTGGGCTTCATTCTCACCGTATGACCTAAGATTGGCCACAGCTGCCTTGTACAAGGGAAAAATTGTCATACCATTCTAAGGTTTAAACAAGGTTTTGATCGTCATCTCTCTGCTATGGGTAATTCCCTTAGATTTACCATCCCATACAGCAAGGTGGATAATAAAAGTAAGTCGGTATGGTGATCAATCCATCCCGCACCCAAATCATTACCTTATATATGGTTTAGCGAATCTCGCATTCTAACACTCGGTCATCCTCACAAGCATTGCATAATTTCTCTTGTCGACGAACTAGGATAAATCCATTGATTCTTCAAGCCAAACAAACATCTATTGTTCCTTCACAACTCTCATGTTTTGCGTAACTCCTATAAGATCCTTTGTTGATAGAGTCGTAACTTCTTCCAGGGTTTTCCCTTCAGCAAGAGTGTGATTGCTTCTTGGAAGGTCCTAGGGCTTGTGGGTTATGGCCCATCTCATCACTTATAAACCTTGAACTCATCATCGGGGCAACTGATCATTATTCCAACATCTAGCTTCCTAGAATTCTTACACCCACCCAATTGTGTTGTCTCCCTTCCTTCCATTGGTACCAAACTTGGACGTGATTACTCAGACTCATCATGGAGTTACAATTGCTCCATATTACCAACATTATACCTCCTTTATATCCAATAGTACTTCATCCCTTCATACTCTTGGGGTATCCCACATATCGAGATAAAACTCGTACTTATTTTGTCAGAAGTCCACTCCGTGGAATATCATTATCTTTTCCATGGGTCAAGTGTCCTCACAGGGTACTACCACCCTTAAAAATGCACAAATCTTCCATAGACCATATTTCTCATATCCTGGAAAATAGTTAAAATCTTTCTTCATAGAGTAACTACTCATAAAATCCAAATCAGTACCAATGATGCTAACTTTATTGATTCTCAAATTATTATCATCTCCCGCACTTCCATTACATGTCTCAAATCAACACCTCTATATAAAAAGAAATGTTCCCACTACTACTACTATATTTCTCACAGACTCAAATATTTAGCACAAGCCTCCTTCTCTTTGGGACAATCTCTGGCAAAGTGCCCTACTTCATGACAACGGAAACATATTACTTCTGACAAGTCTCGAGGTTTCCTTGTGATTTCAAAGCCTCCTTGGGTCCTCGGCTTCCTTTTTGGGCAACCACTGAAGTAGTGCCCTGACTCCTTGCACCTAAAACAGGTGATATGACTCAGGTCCTTCCTGGAATCCATTCTATTTCTCTTCCTGGATTTTTCCCCAATCATGACTTCTATTTCCTATGGGTCATACTGTACTTCCTCTGTCGGGAATTCTACTATGTCCCCATTTAAACAATTTTGGGAGATGTGTCCTTCTTCTCCACATGAATAGCATGACTTGGTGCAGGCTTTAATTATGTTTCCTTTGTGTGTGTCATCGACATCTTCCTTCATCGCCGATTCTTCTAAAATTTCCATGAGGGCTCCTTTCATTTCTTCTTTCTTCTGTTGGATGGTTCGTTTTACCATGGGTAAATGTGACACTGAGCAGGGTAGTGGGTAGTCCCTTCACATAAGAAACAAGTAATCTGCCTAGTTGGGCATTCTTCAGCTGGGTGACTTTCTTCACAATTAGGGCATTCATCCTTGTGTTCTTTATGGTCGTGTCCTATTTCTCCACAGAGCGTGCATGCACAAGGTTTCTTCATATCATTTATATAAGACTTGAACTTTTGGGGCACAAGCCGAGATGTTAGTAGGGTCAACTTAAATTCTTCCCAAGTGGTTGCTCTTTGCCACCCATTGATGGTTTGGTACATCCTCCACCAAGTAGCAGCATCTCTTTCAAAGCATTGAAGAGCATGCTGGGCCATATCCTTTCTGGCAATAGTGTTATTCTTCATCTGACCTTCCATGTTCTGGATCCATCGGTCCATCTCCCATTGACTTATTGGTCCCGGAAATATGAGTTCGTCTCCATTCATCCTCTATTGGGTCCATGGGTTTTGGGGGTAATATAAGAGAGATAGAGAGGGGTACACACAATACAAACAATAGTTTTGAAAGGACATATTTTTATTTTGTGGCTGTCGGAAAAACATCAAACTAATGACAGCTCATAATCATCGCATCTAACATAGGTATATAGAAGGGGTTTGGTCTTCTAAAGGTCAATAAATCTTCAAAGTCGCCAAACTCTTCAAGTCTTGTTTATGTCTCCGATGGCTTGTTCCGATCGTGCTTGTCCTTCTCAAGTTCTTTTGCCAGTTCATCTCTGTTGACGCGAAGCTTCTCGGGACGTCCTTTAATATTTCTAGAGTTGTGTTCCAAACTTTTGGGTTTCAACTTCCTTTGCATGAACCATAGTCCTACTGTCCTTCAGTTCCTGATGACTCTCCTGTATCTCGAGGTTTTGATCCTCCTGCTTGGCTACTTTCAGCTTCTGGGTCCTGAGTTCTCCATGAAATGCTTCCTTGTCAAATACAACTTCCTGCAGGTCCATCTTAAACTTCTTGATGTAATACTCTAGATCCCGGTGATACACCAGCTAAGGTTAAAACTTCATCTTTTGCTGATAGGTGCTCCATTAGCCCTTTTGTCATCCAATACTTCCAAAGAAACGCATGCTTAACTCAGCACGGTGACAATAGCATAAGCGGGCGATAACATCATGGATAGCCGTGTTTATGTCCATTTCTCTGTCATGAGATATCATTCCATAGTTGATATCTCCTGTCTTGAGGTTTTCTTGACGGCCAAAATCTTGAGTCTTGACGCTCCATGTTCCAGTATTTCTCTAACACACCTTCATCTCAAGTACCGGCAACTTCAATAGTCTGACAAATTCCATAAGGCTGGATCATAGGAAAAGTCTTTGTAGTGTTGTCTTTGGTTCAGGGTGAAGCTCTTCATCTAAAATATGTAAGCTAGGGGTTCTTCAGTAAAGAAAATCGGAAGGGTTTGAGAATAACTTAAGTAGATCCTATTCCAAGCTTTCCAAGTCACTTCACTATGGGAATTCTTCAGAGCCTTCAAATTCTCCTAGTCTTCGGAGTCTTCAACATTGTAGTTTCCATTATTATAATGCACGGTAAAATCCTCTTTATTTCGAGTGGTCTTAGTTGTCCGATATCTTGTACTTCTTGGCATGGTCGCATCTTCGTGTGGTCAAAAGGGGGAAAGGGGTATAGTCTAACTAAAATTGAATATTTGATAAAGCTCAGAAAAGAAGAGATATAGAAGATATTTTTGAAAATGAACTTGTAGAGAAAATCTTTCCTATGGGCTTGTCAGTTTCTAGGGGTCATGTCCTACAGTCAACATAAGCTCGGATACCATCTTGTAGCGACCCGACCCGAATGGGTCAAGTCTCTGTGCTTAAGTGTCATCCCTGGATCGGTATGCTGACACACACATTACTCGAGGATTTATAATAGAGGTACATCACATGTATAAAGTAACATAAATACTATTACCTCAATCCAAATAGCGGAAGTAACAACAAGGTTGTGGATTCCCATCAACACCAATGGCAAAGTTGAGTGTAGAAATCGTAACCCTAACATATCACTTACTCGTCGTAAGATTCCCGCAACATGAGACGTTGCAGCCATGTAGGTCAGTACATTGAATGTAATGGCAATTTCACACTGTATAGTAATGCTGGATAATGGCTATCACTACATGCATATTTGGCTGGTGGAGGCTCTAGGTTTAATTTTTGCATAAAGCTATTTTTCCCCTACAACAAAGGAATAAATTTTATTTAACTACAAAGTTTGTTGAAATTATTGAGAAGGTAACCCCAACTCAATCCCAATTAAAAGTTAACAACCCAATCAACTTAATTAAATAGAGTGATGAGATCAACATAATAATTCAAGTACCAGATACTCAAGATGTCCATAACCGGGGATACGGCTAACCATGATTAGTTTGTACACTCTATAGAGGTTTGCACACTTTTCCCCACAATACTCGATCTCCTCCATTGTATTTCTCGCACTTCATGGTGTTTGAGAAACACATGACCGAGACACAGTCTTTCTGAAGAGGTCCCCTTAACCCAAAGATAGGCCGGTACACCTACAATCCCCTATATCTGCTAGCCAATCATGGAAAGGTTTCCCACAACTTACTCAACTATGCCAGAGCCCATAATGGCTTGTGGCCGCACATGGAAGTTTCTAGCATGAATAATCTTATGATCCCTTTGAGCCTGGGTGGCATTCCAAAGGATGATCACACAGATACCCCGGGATCTCCTAGGACAACACTGGATTCCTGTAACGCCCTCGATGCGGCTATATCTCCTACGTGTCGAAGCACGACTTAGAGGCATAACCACATTGAAAGCAATGTCGCAAGTAAGGTAATCTTCACAACAACCCATGTAAATAGATAAAAGGGGAAAGGATACATAGTTGGCTTACACTCGCCACGTCACACAAATACATGAATAATATTTCAATCATCCAATACACTCAAGGTCCGACTATGGTACCAAAATAAAGATCAACCCCCACATGCGACAAAGTCCCCGATCGCCCCAACTGGGCACCACTACTGATCATCTGGGAAAGACTCATAGTAACGGTGAGAGTCTTCATCGAACTCCCACTTGAGCTCAAGCGCATCGTCTGGAACGGTATCATCGGTCCCTGCATCTGGTTTTGGAAGTAAACTGTGAGTCACGGGGACTCAGCAATCTCGCACCCTCGCGATCAAGACTATTTAAGCTTATAGGTAAGGCAAAGGTATGAGGTGGAGCTGCAGCAAGCGACTAGCATATATGGTGGCTAACATATGCAAAAGAGAGCGAGAAGAGAAGGCAAAAGCACGGTCGAACAACTATGATCAAGAAGTGATCCTAGAACAACCTACGTCAAGCATTACTCCAACACCGTGTTCACTTCCTGGACTCCTCCGAGAAGAGACCATCACGGTTACACACGCGGTTGATTCATTTTAATTAAGTTAAGTTTCATGTTATATACAACCGAACATTAAAAAATTCCCATGTGCCCATAACCGCGGGCACGGCTTTCGAAAGTTCAAATCCCTGCAGGGGAGTCCCAACTTAGCCCATCACAAGCTCTCACGGTCAACGAAGGATATTCCTTCTCCCGAGACATTCCGACCAGACTCGGCATCCCGGTTACAAGACATCCACGACAATGGCAAAACAAGTCCAGCAACACCGCCCGAATTACCGACAAATCCCGATAGGAGCTGCACATATTTCGTTCTCAGGGCACACTCAGATTGTCCAAACTTCCGGTAGGCCAGCCCAGAGTTGCCCCTGGTGGCCACCGGCGGCTGACGAGGTGGACCAACACTCAGAGGAGCACTGGCCCAGGGGGGTTTAAATAAAGATGACCCTTGGGCTCCGGAAACCCAAGGGAAAAAGAGGCTAGGTGGCAAATGGTAAAACCAAGGTTGGGCATTGCTGGAGGAGTTTTATTCAAGGCGAACTGTCAAGGGGTTCCCATTATAACCCAACCGTGTAAGGAACGCAATATCCGAGAACATAACACCGATATGACGGAAACTAGGGCCGCAAGAGTGGAACAAAACACTAGGAAAAAGGCCGAGCCTTCCACCCTTTACCAAGTATATAGATGCATTAAGATAAACAAGATAATATGGTGATATCCCAACAATAAACAATGTTCCAACAAGGGACGATCTCCAATCTTCACCTGCAACTAGCAACGCTATAAGAGGGGCTGAGCAAAGCGGTAACATAGCCAAACAATGGTTTGCTAGGACATGGTGGGTTAGAGGTTTGACATGGCAATTTGGGAGGCATGACAAGCAAGTGGTAGGTATCGTAGCCTAGGCATAGCAAAAGAGCGAGCATCTAGCAAGCAAAGATAGAAGTGATTTCGAGGGTATGATCATCTTGCCTGCAAAGTTGTCAGAGTTGACTTGATCCTCGTAAGAGAACTCAACGGGCTCCTCGTTCGTGAACTCGTCTCCTGACTCTACCCAGATAAGAATAACAAGCAAACGGAACACAATCAACCACGTGCAATGCTCAAACAACATGATGCAAACATGGTATGATATGCGAGATGCGGTATGTGATGCATATGCAAGATTTGACAAGGAATGGTAGAACCTGGACTCAACATGGAAATCCAAGAGTTCCACTGGAAAGGTGAGGTGATTTTGGTTGAAATCGATATAAAGATCACCGGAATCGGATGCACGGTTTGGAAATGGCAAGCCAAACAAATATGGCACTTGTCTGCGATATCAGCAAGTAACCATCTAAATGCATCAAGATAAATATGCTACAACACTCAAACATGACAAAAAATACATGGCAAGGATCCAATCATGAAGCTTGACAAAAGATGAACAGTGAGCTACGGCTAATTCATCCACTAACAGGTTCAAAGAAGCATGGCAAAAGTGCAAATGATAACAGGTTTCAGACTTAGTGAAATTAAGACAAGTCTGGAATTTATCATCAGGAAGCACACTTGAGAGCATGAAAACTACAAGCTACAGGATCTTAACATGGCATATGAAGGCATGGGATGAAGCTACTCAAAGCACTTAACAAAAGTCCCTTAGTGACCTTGAGCCAAAAGGGATCAGAAAATACAATTGCAAGCATGTGAACATGACAAAAACATAAACAGATTCAGACTTTGTGAAAAACTGGAGCATGCAAATCAGTTAACGAGTAGGCATGTTTACGAGCTCGATGCACTCACTACAGAGCATGGCATGAAAAAATAAGCATACATCCATCAAGAAGACATGGCATAGGAGCTAGACATGGCAAGAACAACAACATAGCATGCACAGATCAATAGCAACATCCCCGGCAAAATCGCTAAACATGTCAACAATCTGCCAGGATTCACTTTATAGCAAAAGTAGAGCTCGATTGACTCAAGCTAGGGTGCTCCATAATTGCAAACAAAAACATGGATGGATAGAGCACCACAATGTTAACAAAACATCCTTACTGATCATCCTCAAAAGAGGCACGGATCACTAGGAAACAACATGAACATATGGCAAATGACAAAAACAGAACAAGTTACCGATTACGCTACTTTGCAAGCTTGTGCTAGTCACCACAAATGTCACAAAAATATATGGCAAGCACCTCTATAAAGATGGCATGGCATATAACAAAACACATGTAGAGCTCAGTATCATAGCATGCACACATTAATGATGGAAAAAATGACAAAATGCCATTTGCTGAAACAGATCTGCCAAATTCATCACATAGCCTGTAACGCCCTCGATGCGGCTATAGCTCCCACGTGTCGAGGCACGACTTAGAGGCATAACCGCATTGAAAGCAATGTCGCAAGTCGGGCAATCATTACAACATCCCATGTAAGATATAATAAAAGGGGGAGAAACATAGTTGGCTTACACTCGCCACGTCACATCAGAGTACATAAATAACATCCATCAAACAAACACTCATGGCCCGACTACGGCGCCAAAATGGAAAAGAACCCAACATGCGACAAGGTCCTGAATCGATAACCCCACCTAGGCACCACTACTGATCATCTGGAAAGGACACGTAGTATCGCTGAGAGTCCTCGTCGAACTCCCACTTGAGCTCGTAATCGTCAACTGGAGCGGAATCACCTGGACCTGCATCTGGAGTTGTAGTATCTGTGAGCCACAGGGACTCAGCAATCTCACACCCACGCGATCAAGACTATTTAAGCTCATAGGGATGGATAAGGCAAATATAAGTGGAGCTGCAGCAGCGACTAGCATATGTGGTGGCTAACTTATACGCAAAAGAGAGCGAGAAGAGAAGGCGAAGCACGAGCGAGAAGCTAAAAGAAACATCCTACGCAAGCATAACTCCAACACCGTGTCCACTTCCCGGACTCCGCCGAGAAGGGGCCATCACGGTAACACACACGGTTGATTTATTTTAATTAAGTTTAGTTCAAGTAGTCTACAACCGGACGTTAACAAATTCCCATCTGCCCATAACCGCGGGCACGGCTTTCGAAAGTTCAATCCCTGCAGGGGAGTCCCAACTTAGCCCATGACAAGCTCTCACGGTCAACGAAGGAATAGACCTCCTCCCAAGACGTTCCGATCAGACTCTGTATCTCGGTAACTCAAGACACTTCGACAGGTTAAAACAAGTCCAGCAACACCGCCCGAATGTGCCGACAAATCCCGATAGGAGCTGCACATATCTCTTTCTCAGGGCACACTCAGATTGTCTTAGGTACGGGTAGGCCAGCCCAGAGTTGCCCCTGGTAGCCACCGGTAGCTGACAGGTGGACCAACACTCAGAGGAGCACTGGCCCGGGGGGGTAAAATAAGATGACCCTCGGGCTCCGGAAACCCAAGGGAAAAAGAGGCTAGGTGGCAAATGGTAAAACCAATGTTGGGTATTGCTGGAAAAGCTTTAATCAAGGCGAACTATCAAGGGGTTCCCATTATAACCCAACCGCGTAAGGGACGCACAATCCGGGAACATAACACCGATATGACGGAAACTAGGGCGGCAAGAGTGGAACAAAACACTAGGCGAGAGGCCGAGCCTTCCACCCTTTACCAAGTATATAGGTGCATTAAGATAACATAGCAATATAATGATATCCCAACAAGAATATAAATGTTCCAACAAGGAACGGCTCCAATCTTCACCTGCAACTAACAACGCTATAAGAAGGGCTGAGCAAAGTGGTAACATAGCCAATCAACGGTTTGCTAGGACAATGGTGGGTTAGGGGTTCAACATGGCAATTGGGAGGCTGACAAGCAAAAGGTAGGCATCGTAGCAGTGGCAAAGCAAAAGAGCGAGCAAAGCTAGCATAGCAAAGATAGTAGTGATTTCGAGGGTATGATCATCTTGCCTGCACAGTTGTCAGAGTTGACTGGATCCTCACAAGCAAACTCAACGGGCTCCTCGGTAGCGAACTCGTCTCCCGGCTCTACCCAACAAGACAAACAAGCAACAAGGATACAATCAACCACGGGCAAGACCAAGCAATAAGATGAAATGACGATATGCTATGCGGGATGCGATGCGGGATGCAAAATGCAAGATATGACAGGAAATGCATGAACCTGGCATCAACTTGGAAAACCAAGTGTGCCACTGGATAGAGGGGATGAAATCGCTTGAAAACGATGTAAAGATCATTGGAATCGGAGTTACGGTTTAGAAATGGCAAGCGTTTTAAGATATGACACCGGTCTGCGATTTACAGCAAGTAGGCATCTAAATGCAACGAAATGAACATGCTACAGCCACCAAACATGAAAACAAAATACATGGCAGTGAAGTACACAAGATGGTTGACAAAACACTAGCACTGAGCCATAGGCAAATTCATCCATTAAGAGGTTCAAACAAGCATGGCTAAAACGCAAATGCAAAACAGATTTCAGACTTAGTGAAATTAACACTAGTCTGAAATTTCAGATCACGATGCTCTCTTCGGAGCAGCAAAACAACATGATAGAAAACCTGAACATGACAATTAAGAACATGGCATGGAGCTACTCAACAAGCTTAACAAAACACCCAAAGTGACCTGGGGCCAAAAGGGTTCACAAAATACTCTACCGAGCTCACGAACATCGCTCGAACACAATCAGTTTTCAGACTTAGTGAAAACTGAGACATGCTGAAATTTAACTCACGAAGGCATGTAAACGAGCTCGATGCACTCACTACGGTGCAAGTCATGGCAAGGAAAGCATATAACCAGCAAGAAGGCACAAAGTGCTAGCTACACATGGCAAGAACGAAGGCATAGCATGCATGGAACACTAACGGTAGCATCGGCAAAATCGCAAACAAGTTGACGATCTGCCCAGATTAACAACGAAGCAAAAGTTGAGCTCGATTGAGTCAACCTAGAGCACTCCACAAATGCCAACAAAGAAATGGATGGATAGAGCATAACCTAAATATCAAAACTCCCTTACTGATCATCCTCAAAAGAGGCACGGATCATTAGGAAACAAGCTGGACATATAGCATCATGAACTAAAATATCCCAGACTTAGTGAAAATCACTAAGTCCCTGAAATCTGCAATCTCAGGTACCTCTCTTCGCAAGCTTGCACAAGACAACACACACATCATAAAAATGCATGGGTGGCACCTCTGGAAAGAAGACAAAATTCTTAACAAATCATCTCAAAGGGGCACAAGCATATCATGCACGAATTAAACATAGCAAAAATGACAAAAGTGCATGATGAACTAACGGATCTGCAATTTAACTCACGAAGCCTCCTTCTAACAGCATTTTGGGTATCAAGATGACCTCAAATTCAAATGATGGAATGGAATGAAATGATGTACATGTCGAGACGAAGATTTTGATATATCATACGCCCAAAACGGAGCTACAGTTGCAAAGTTACGGGACCTCGAACAGAGCAACATGGATCAAAATTTCAGGACTTAGCAAAAAAATCGGGGTTAGGGTTTACTGTTCACGCGACCGGATCCAGATCGGGATCGCGGCGCGGAAGCCGAGGCGGCACCGGCGGCGGAGCTCGAGCTCGCCGGAGCGGCGGGGTGCGCCGGCGGGGAGGAGGTCGCCGGGGGGGGGGCGGCGCCGGCAAGGAGGCAGCGGAGGGGAGCGGGA
>NC_041382.1:371247668-371296468 GCF_002162155.2 Triticum dicoccoides
CTTCACCTTCTTCACCATAGCATCAAGAAGTTGGGCTTGGCGAATCTGGTCTTCTAAGGTAGGAGAGACTTGAAGGTTGGCGAGGAAACCTTGAGGAACAACTTGCAGATTAAGTTTGCGGAAAGCTTCACAAAGCTCGGGTTGATAAGGCTTGAGAATCAGACTGTTGCAATATGCTTTTCTGCTCAAAGCGTCAGCAATCACATTAGCCTTGCCTGGAGTATACTCGATACTCGGATTGTACTCTTGAATCATTTCGACCCATCGAGTCTGCCTGAGGTTGAGATTAGGCTGAGTGAAGATGTACTTGAGACTCTTGTGATCAGTGAAAATATCCACTTTTCTTCCCAATAGAAGATGTCTCCAAGTCAACAAAGCATGCACAACTGCCGCCAACTCGAGATCATGAGTGGGGTAGTTCTTCTCATTAGGTTTCAACTGGCGAGCGGTATAAGCAACAACTTTCTTCTCTTGCATGAGTACAGCACCGAGACCTTGGAGAGAGGCATCACAAAAAACCTCGTACGGCTTGGTTTCATCAGGCGGAGTCAGAACTGGAGCAGTGATCAATTTCTCTTTCAAAGTGTTGAAAGCAATATCACACTCCGGAGACCAAACGTACTTGACGTGCTTCTGAAGAAGATTTGAGAGAGGCTTGGCGATCTTAGAAAAGTTTTCAACGAATCTTCTGCAATAGCTTGCGAGACCGAGAAAACTGCGGAGTTGCTTCACGTTCTGAGGAGGTTCCCAATTCACAATTGCGGACACCTTCTCAGGATTCACGGAAATGCCCTTGGCAGAGATGATATGACCAAGATAAAGAACCTCATTGAGCCAAAATTCACACTTGGAGAACTTGGCGTAGAACTGATGTTCTCTGAGCTTGTCAAGAACCAAACGCAAGTGCTTGGCATGATCTTCCTTGTTCTTCGAGAAAACCAGAATGTCGTCGAGATAGACCAAAACGAATTCATTGGTGTAGGGATTGAAGATGAAGTTCATCATACAAGAGAACGTCGGAGGAGCGTTGGCGAGGCCAAAAGACATGACGGTGTATTCATAAGAACCAAAGCTTGTTCTGAACGCCGTCTTGGGAATATCTTGCTCACGAATACGAATCTGATGATAACCCATACGGAGATCAAGCTTGGAGAATATTTTAGCACCTCTGAGTTGTTCGAACAGCTCATTGATGTTGGGAAGTGGGTATTTGTTCTTTATGGTCTTCTTGTTTACTGGACGGTAATCAACACAAAGTCGACTCGATCCATCCTTCTTCTTCACAAAAAGAACACCACAACCCCATGGAGAAGTACTAGGCCGGATGAGACCCAATCTTTCTTGCTCATCGAGTTGTTTCTTCAACTCCTTCAACTCTTCGGGGCCGAGCTTGTAAGGACGTTTGCACACAGGTTCCGTACCGGGCTCAAGTTCAATAACAAATTCAACTGGCCGGTGCGGAGGCATCCCTGGAAGCTCTTCTGGAAAGACGTCTTGATACTCACAAACAACCGGAATCTGCGAAATAGCATCCAATTCACCCTTCTCATTGAGAGAAAACAACCGGATGGTATTATCCCGAGCGGCAAAGACAATAACATCCTCAGACGAATGAGTCAGTTGAATCTGCCTGGCTGCACAATCAAGCTGAGCTCTATGCTTAGAGAGCCAGTCCATCCCGAGAATAAGATCGATATCCGAGTTGCCAAGAACCGTAGGAGAAGCCAAGAACTTGTAGTCACCCAGAGTGATAGAAACATCCGGAACGATGGAGTTAGCCTGCATGCGCTTACCGGGAGAGACAACTGCTAAAGGACTAGGCAACATTTGTGAAGGCAACCCATGCTTAGATGAAAATGGTCTCGAGATGAAACAATGCGATGCACCCGTGTCAAAAAGAACATTTGCAGGAATATCATTAACAGGAAGGTTACCCATGATCACATCTGACGAGTCCTCTGCCTGAGCTGCATTCATCAAGTTGACCTTGGCGGACTTGGGGTTATGCTTGACCACCGCTGTACTTGCCGATCTGACAGGAGGAGGAGGAGGAAGACGCCTCTGGTTGGTACACTTGTTGGCATAGTGACCCTTCTGTTGGCACTTGTTGCACGTGACCTCTGAAAGCGGACGGTGATACGAAGCACTCGATCTTGGAGCTTGAGACGAAGCCTTGTTCTGAAAGCCTGGGTTGGGTGGGTGGGAGAAACCACTGCCACCTTTACTCTTTTGCTGATACGGCTGACGGAAGGGAGGAGGAGGAAGCCAATACTTCTGCTGCTTGACCACTTGAGTAGAGGAAGACGGAGTAATATCTCTGGCACGCTTCCTGGAAGCATCACACCTCATCTGAGCAGCCTCTTGCTTCAGTGCCATGTTGTAGAACTCATCGTATCTCAACGGCTCAAAGAGGACAAGAGCGAGCTGAATTTCCTCACGAAGACCACCCCTGAACTGATAGATCATGCTCTTCTCGTCAGGAACATCCTGCTTGGCAAAACGGGCGAGCTTCTGGAACAACTTGTTGTAGTCATAGACAGACAAAGAGCCTTGCTTCAGATTGCGGAATTCTTGACGCTTACTCTCAACCACACTTTGAGGGATGTGATGAGCGCGGAAATCTTGACGGAAATCGTCCCAAGTGATCAGACGTCCACCTCTGGAATCCTTGTACTGCTGGAACCACTCTGCAGCCTGATCTTTGAGCTGGAAAGAAGCGAACTTGACGAAATCTTCAGGCCTGACGTTGCTGCATTCAAAATGCTTGCCCAGATCCACTAGCCAATCGTCAGCATCGGTAGCCTCAACACAACTGCTGAACGTCTTTGGGCCATTAGCAAGGAACTGGTTCAGAGTAGCAAAGTGGTGCTGATTATGGCCTTGATTCCCTTGACTGCCTTGATTGCGCTCTTGAAGGATTTGCATGATCAACTGTGTGTTTGCATTAGTAGCGGCCATCACAGCTTGCCATGCTTCCGGAGGAGGGGGAGGCGGAGGCGGATCAGGATTCGGAGTCGTGCGCGTTGGAGGAGCCATCCTGAAGAGGTTGACCACCATTAGCACATAGATAGACAACAATATAGAAGCTGAATCCAACAGAATGAAAATTGCAACATATAGTCTTCACATCCGAACAAAATGAACGAATGCATTCCTCTTCAAATGGTCACATATCCATAAATTGAGAAGCCACGAAGAATTAAGGAAGAGAAATAATTCAACAAGGTACGGATCAAGAACGAATAATCGGTAAGAAATCCCAATCTCAAACCAATATCCGTGGAAGAAGAACTAGAGCTACTAGAATTCCCACCTATGAAACTCCCGAACCTTTCCGGTTATGCAATCAGGTGTTGGGGATACAGGGGAAGCACAATATCTCACCCAAACTAGCAAATCCTACATCCAGCTGTATCCATCCTTCAACACATAACCAGGAAAACTTCGGAAACCATCTACCTCAACCTTCGAAAAGCATCCGTTATACAAGTTATGGCGATACTCCTGAACTCCCGCCCCAGTACTGGGTGGCGTCGAGGTTATCTCACCAATGAACTGCATAAAAGAGATTTTCGATGTCGGCGAACATATCTCAAGTATACCAGAATTGCAACG
The DNA here is from genome assembly GCF_002162155.2 of Triticum dicoccoides. Taxonomy (NCBI): domain Eukaryota; kingdom Viridiplantae; phylum Streptophyta; class Magnoliopsida; order Poales; family Poaceae; genus Triticum; species Triticum dicoccoides. The sequence continues at coordinate 371,251,284 of NC_041382.1, forward strand.
ATAAAATTGTGACGACAACACCTCGGAGCTCAACTCCCCGGGACACTGCCACAACCCCTAAAGACAGGAGGCACCAAGAACAATGTTCTCGTCACAAAACCATCGGAACAAAACCAAGATACTCGCGTGATCCTAAAATTTTTTTGTGAAATTTGAGAAGAGAAGAGTCAAAACTCTACGCCAGGATGCCTTACCAGAGCGATGAGGAGACTGGGAAGTAAAAAGAATTCCTAAGCTCTCCGATATATAATTCCTAAGGACTCAAAACATTTTTCTAGACACAACTCCGCTGCTAAAAACGATCAAGCAATGGGGCCCCTAAGGTCAGGGAAGGCTCTGATACCAACTTGTAACGCCCTCGATGCGGCTATAGCTCCCACGTGTCGAGGCACGACTTAGAGGCATAACCGCATTGAAAGCAATGTCGCAAGTCGGGCAATCATTACAACATCCCATGTAAGATATAATAAAAGGGGGAGAAACATAGTTGGCTTACACTCGCCACGTCACATCAGAGTACATAAATAACATCCATCAAACAAACACTCATGGCCCGACTACGGCGCCAAAATGGAAAAGAACCCAACATGCGACAAGGTCCTGAATCGATAACCCCACCTAGGCACCACTACTGATCATCTGGAAAGGACACGTAGTATCGCTGAGAGTCCTCGTCGAACTCCCACTTGAGCTCGTAATCGTCAACTGGAGCGGAATCACCTGGACCTGCATCTGGAGTTGTAGTATCTGTGAGCCACAGGGACTCAGCAATCTCACACCCACGCGATCAAGACTATTTAAGCTCATAGGGATGGATAAGGCAAATATAAGTGGAGCTGCAGCAGCGACTAGCATATGTGGTGGCTAACTTATACGCAAAAGAGAGCGAGAAGAGAAGGCGAAGCACGAGCGAGAAGCTAAAGGAACATCCTGCGCAAGCATAACTCCAACACCGTGTCCACTTCCCGGACTCCGCCGAGAAGGGGCCATCACGGTAACACACACGGTTGATTTATTTTAATCAAGTTTAGTTCAAGTCATCTACAACCGGACGTTAACAAATTCCCATCTGCCCATAACCGCGGGCACGGCTTTCGAAAGATCCATCCCTGCAGGGGGGTCCCAACTTAGCCCATAACAAGCTCTCACGGTCAACGAAGGAATAGACCTCCACCCAAGACACACCGATCAGACTCGGTATCTCGGTACAACAAGATGATTCGACAGGTTAAAACAAGTCCAGCAACACCGCCCGAATGTGCCGACAAATCCCGATAGGAGCTGCACATATCTCTTTCTCAGGGCACGTTCGGATAGGTCAAGCTACAAGTAAAACCAACCCTCGAGTTTCCCCGAGGTGGCCCCGCAGGCTGCCTGGTTCGGACCAACACTCAGAGGAGCACTGGCCCGGGGGGGGGGGGTTAAAAGAAGATGACCCTCGGGCTCCGGAAACCCAAGGGAAAAAGAGGCTAGGTGGCAAATGGTAAAACCAATGTTGGGCATTGCTGGAAAAGCTTTAATCAAGGCGAACTATCAAGGGGTTCCCATTATAGCCCAACCGCGTAAGGGACGCACAATCCGGGAACATAACACCGATATGACGGAAACTAGGGCGGCAAGAGTGGAACAAAACACTAGGCGAGAGGCCGAGCCTTCCACCCTTTACCAAGTATATAGATGCATTAAGATAACATAGCAATATAATGATATCCCAACAAGTAAATAAATGTTCCAACAAGGAACGGCTCCAATCTTCACCTGTAGCTAACAACGCTATAAGAAGGGCTGAGCAAAGCGGTAACATAGCCAATCAACGGTTTGCTAGGACAATGGTGGGTTAGAGGTTCAACATGGCAATTGGGAGGCTGACAAGCAAAAGGTAGGCATCGTAGCAGTGGCAAAGCAAAAGAGCGAGCAAACTAGCATAGCAAAGATAGTAGTGATTTCGAGGGTATGATCATCTTGCCTGCACAGTTGTCAGAGTTGACTGGATCCTCACAAGCAAACTCAACGGGCTCCTCGGTAGCGAACTCGTCTCCCGGCTCTACCCAAAGACAAACAAGCAACAAGGACACAATCAACCACGGGCAAGACCAAGCAATATGATGAAATGACGATATGCTATGCGGGATGCGATGCGGGATGCAAAATGTAAGATATGACAGGAAATGCATGAACCTGGCCTCAACTTGGAAAACCAAGTGTGCCACTGGATAGAGGGGATGAAATTGCTTGAAAACGATATAAAGATCATAGGAATCGGAGCTACGGTTTGGAAATGGCAAGCGTTTTAAGATATGACACCGGTCTGCGATTTACAGCAAGTAGGCATCTAAATGCAACGAAATGAACATGCTACAGCCACCAAACATGAAAACAAAATACATGGCAGTGATGTACACAAGATGGTTGACAAAACACTAGCACTGAGCCATAGGCAAATTCATCCATTAAGAGGTTCAAACAAGCATGGCTAAAACGCAAATGCAAAACAGATTTCAGACTTAGTGAAATCAACACTAGTCTGAAATTTCAGATCACGATGCTCTCTTCGGAGCAGCAAAACAACATGATAGAAAACCTGAACATGACAAGTAAGAACATGGCATGGAGCTACTCAACAAGCTTTAAAAAACATTCAAAGTGACCTGGGGCCAAAAGGGTTCACAAAATACTCTACCGAGCTCACGAACATTGCTCGAACACAATTAGTTTTCAGACTTAGTGAAAACTGAGACATGCTGAAATTTAACTCACGAAGGCATGTAAACGAGCTCGATGCACTCACCATGGTGCAAGTCATGGCAAGGGAAGCATATAACCATCAAGAAGGCACAAAGTGCTAGCTACACATGGCAAGAACGAAGGCATAGCATGCATGGAACACTAACGGTAGCATCGGCGAAATCGCAAACAAGTTGACGATCTGCCCAGATTAACAACGAAGCAAAAGTTGAGCTCGATTGAGTCAACCTAGAGCACTCCACAAATGCCAACAAAGACATGGATGGATAGAGCATAACATAAATATCAAAACTCCCTTACTGATCATCCTCAAAAGAGGCACGGATCATTAGGAAACAAGCTGGACATATAGCATCATGAACTAAAATAACCCAGACTTAGCGAAAATCACTAAGTCCCTGAAATCTGCAATCTCAGGTACCCTACTTCGCAAGCTTGCACAAGACAACACACACACCCTAAAAATGCATGGGTGGCACCTCTGGAAAGAAGACAAAATGCTTCACAATATACCCCAAAGGGGCACAGGCATATCATGCACGGATTAAATATAGCAAAAATGACAACAGTGCATGATGAACTAACGGATCTGCAATTTAACTCACGAAGCCTCCTTCTAACAGCATTTTGGGTATCAAGATGACCTCAAATGCAAATGATGCAATGGAATGAAATTATGTACATGTCGAGACGAACATTTTGATATATCATACGCCCCAAACGGAGCTACGGTTGCGGAGATACAAGCAGTTAAAGGTAGCATAAAAAAACTAGGGTTTCGAGGATAAAAGTCAACCGTTCGAAATCAGATCTGGATCCAGATCTCGCGGTTACTGTTCACCGCCGGAGCACGGAAGCCGAGGTGCACCGGGGACTTGCCGGAAATGGTGGGGACGGCGGCCGGAGCAGCGGGGAGAGGCCGGGGCCGGAGGAGAGGACGACGTGGAGGCGGCGGGGCGGCGCCGGCAGCCCGCGGCGGCGTGGGGCGCGGCCCGCGTCGTCCCGGCGAGGCGGCGGCGGCAGCAGCCGGGCTCGGTGGCGGCGGCGGCCGCCGGCGTGCGGTGGCGCGGAGGAGAGGCAGCGGCGCGAGGCGCGAGGAGGCGCTGGGCGGCGGCGTGGGCCTCGGGGGCCGGCCACGGGCCTCCCGGGCCTGGCGGCGGGGATGTGGTCCGGTGCCACGTGGCGGCGCGGGAGTGGCGGCGGAGAAATGTCCGGCCGGGTCGGACGTGTCCGGCTCGGCGCGGAGATGTTTTTTTTTGAACTAGGGTTTCGGGGAGAGGGAGAGATCCGAAAACGGAGGGGTGTATATATAGGCATAAGTGGAGCTAGGAGAGTCCAAATGAGGTGCGGTTTTCGCCCACACGATCGTGATCGAACGCTCTAGGACATGGAGCAGAGTTTGGTGGGTTTTGGGCCAAATTTGGGGGGTGTTGGGCTGCAACACACACGAGGCCTTTTCGGTCCCTCGGTTAACCGTTGGAGTATCAAACGAAGTCCAAATGATACGAAACTTGACAGGCGGTCTACCGGTAGTAAACCAAGGCCGCTTGGCAAGTCTAGGTCCAATCCGGAAATGTTTAGACCCCACACACGAAAGAAGACTAGAAATGACCATCGGAGGAGAACGAAGCGCCGGAATGCAAAACGGGCAACGGGGAAAAAGCTCGAATGCATGAGATGGACATGTATGCAAATGCAATGCACGAGATGGCATGATAAGAGATGCATGAAAAAGAAAAACAACACACGGAGACAAAGACCCGAACCCGAGAAATAAATATATCTTGACACCGGAAACGGCAAGAGTTGGAGTACAAATGGGGAAAGTTACATCTGGGGCGTTACATAGCCCTCCTCCAACAGCATTTCGGGCATCAAGATGAGCTCAAATGAAAATGATGCAATGAGATGAAATGATGTACTCATCGAGAAGAACATTTTGATATGCTACACGCACGAATCAGATCTACGATGAGAGAGTTATGGCATGTTGAAAAATGCTAAAAAAATACGAGAGTTAGGGGAGAAAGTCAACCCTCAGATCTAGGGTTTACTATAGCCGCCGGGTGCACTATAGGAGATCGAACGTCGCCGGAGTTCTTCACCGGAAATGGGGGTGATGGTGGCTGGACTTGGCGAGGGGAGGAGGAGGCGGCCGGATCTGGTCCTTGGAGCGGCGGAGGAGCTCCGGGAGCTCCGGGCGGCGAGGCGGGGCGGCGCTGGTGCGGTGTGGCAGCGCGCCGGCGTCGAGGCGGCGGGGAGGAGCGAGGCCACCGGAGATGGCACTGCGGCGGCGCGGCGATGGTCGGCGCCGAGCCGGGAGGCGGAGCAGGCGGCGGCTCGAGCGTCCCCAGGCGGCGCGGGGCTTCGGGCTCGCGGGGACTCGCAGCGGGCCGGCGTGGCTGCGGGTGGCGGTGCGCCATGTGGCGGCCCCCGGTTGGCTGCGGGCGGCGGCGGAGATGTGTCCGTTAGGCGGCGGACATGTTCGGCGGCGGCGAGAGCAAACTTTTAGGGTTAGGGTAGAATGATCCGTGAATTTTGGAGGAGGGGCTAGTTTTATAGGTAGAGGGAGCTAGGAAGCTCCAAATGAGGTGCGGTTTTCGGCCACGCGACCATGATCGAACGCTCTAGACGATGGAGAGGGTTTAGGTGGGTTTTGGGCCAAATTGGAAGGGTGTTGGGCTGCAACCCAAATGAAGCCTTTTCGGTCCCTCGGTTAACCGTTGGAGTATCAAACGAGGTCCAAATGGTACGAAACTTGACAGGCGGTCTACCGGTAGTAAACCAAGGCCGCATGGAAAGTCTCGGTCCAATATGGAAATGTTTAACCCCCACACATGAAAAGAGGTAGAAAGGGGCACCGGAGGATATAGGAGCGCCGGAATACAAAACGGACAACGGGGAAAATGCTCGGATGCATGAGACGAACACATATGCAAATGCAATGCACATGATGACATGATATGAGATGCATGACAAAGGCAACAACACACAGAGACAAAAAAACCCGACACCGAGGAAAATAAAATAACTTAGGCCGGAAACGGCAAGAGTTGGAGTACAGATAAGGTAAATTACATCTGGGGTGTTACAACACTCCACCACTACGAAAGGATCTCATCCCGAGATCTAGGACTGGAAAAACGCCGGGTACTCAGAACGGAGGTGATCCTCGCGTTCCCAGGTGGCTTCACGGTCGGAATGGTGTGACCACTTGACTTTGAGGAATTTGATTGATTTGTTGCGAGTCTTGCGCTCAGTTTCTTCAAGAATAGCAACTGTGTGCTCATGATAAGAAAGGTCTTCTTGGAGATCAATGTCTTCGAAGTTGACGGTGCGGTTAGGAGTCTTGAAGCACTTGCGGAGCCGAGAGACATGGAACACGTCGTGCACATTTGCAAAGTTGGAGGGAAGCTCGAGTTGATAAGCGAGATCGCCTCTCTTGCTGACGATCTTGAAAGGACCCATGTATCTAGGGGCAAGCTTCCCTTTGATACCGAAGCGACGAGTACCTTTCATTGGAGAGATGCGGAGGTAAACATGATCTCCGATCTCGAAAGCCAAATCACGATGCTTACTATCATTGTAGCTCTTCTAGCGCGATTGCGCTGCTTTGAGGTTATCACGAATGACTTTGCACATCTCCTCTGCCTCTGTGATCAAGTCAATTCCGAGAAGTTCACGTTCACCAGTCTCTGACCAGTTAAGAGGAGTACGGCACTTCCTGCCATAGAGAATTTCAAATGGGGCCTTGCCCGAACTCTCTTGAAAGCTGTTGTTGTAGGAGAACTCGGCATATGGAAGACAATCTTCCCACTTCATACCGAAAGAGATAACGCAAGCCCTGAGCATATCTTCAAGAATCTGATTGACACGCTCGACTTGGCCACTAGTTTGAGGATGAAAAGCTGTGCTGAAACGGATATTGGTGCCCATGGCCTTCTGAAAGGAATCCCAAAACTTTGATGTGAAAATGCTGCCACGATCTGAAGAAATCAACTACGGAATGCCGTGCAGAGAGACAATCCGAGAAGTATAAAGCTCTGCCAATTGAACTGCTGTGATAGACTCTTTGATGGGCAGAAAGTGAGCCACTTTAGTGAGTTTGTCGATGACAACGAATATAGCATCATTGCCACGCTTGGACTTTGGAAATCCCATCACGAAGTCCATCTCAATGTGGTCAAACTTCCATTCTGGAATGGCAAGAGGTTAGAGGAGACCAGCTGGTCGTTGGTGTTCTGCCTTCACTCTTCTGCAGACATCAAATTCATTCCCGAACTGAGCAATGTTGCGCTTCATTTGAGTCCAACAACAAGCCTGCTTGAGGTCATGGTACATCTTCGTACTTCCAGGGTGGATGGAGAGGAGAGAATTGTGAGCCTTGTTCATAACGACTTTACGAAGGTCACCTTTAGGCACCACAATGCGATCCTCGAAGAAGAGAGTATCCTTGTCATCAAGGCGATAGCACTTGTACTTGGATTGACTCTTGGCAATCCCAATCTTCACCTTCTTCACCATAGCATCAAGAAGTTAAGCCTCGCAAATTTGATCTTCCAAAGCAGGAGAGACTTGGAGGTTGGCGAGGAAACCTTGAGGAACAACTTGCAGATTGAGTTTGCGGAAAGCTTCACAAAGCTCGGGTTGGTAAGGCTTGAGAATCAGACTGTTGCAGTAAGCCTTCCTGCTCAATGCGTCAGCAATTACATTGGCCTTGCCTGGAGTATATTCGATACTCGTATTATACTCTTGAATCATTTCGACCCAACGAGTCTGCCTGAGGTTGAGATTAGGCTGAGTGAAGATGTACTTGAGACTCTTATGGTCAGTGAAGATGTCCACTTTTCTTCCCAATAAGAGATGTCTCCAAGTCAAAAGAGCATGCACAACTGCTGCCAACTCGAGGTCGTGAGTGGGGTAGTTCTTCTTGTTGGGCTTCAACTGGCGAGAGGTATAAGCCACAACTTTCTTCTCTTGCATCAACACTGCACCAAGACCTTGAAGAGAGGCATCACAGAAGACCTTGAACAGTTTGGATTCATCAGGAGGAGTCAGAACTGGAGCAGTGACTAATTTCTCTTTCAGGGTGTTGAAAGCGATGTCACATTCAGGAGACCAAACGTACTTCACGTGCTTCTGGAGAAGGTTGGAAAGTGGCTTCGCGATCTTTGAGAAGTTCTCAACAAACCTTCGACAGTAGCTTGCGAGACCAAGGAAGCTGCGGGGTTGCTTTACGTTCTGAGGTGGTTCCCAATTCACAATTGCAGACACCTTCTCAGGATTCACCGCTATGCCCTTGGCAGAGATGATATGCCCAAGGTAGAGAACCTCATCGAGCCAAAACTCGCACTTTGAAAACTTAGAGTAGAACTGATGTTCTCTGAGCTTATCCAACACCAAACGCAAGTGCTTGGCATGATCTTCCTTGTTCTTTGAAAAGACCAAAATGTCATCGAGGTAGACCAAGACAAAGTCATTTGTGTAGGGGTTGAAGATGAAGTTCATCATGCGAGAGAAAGTAGGAGGGGCGTTGACGAGGCCAAAAGACATGACAGTGTATTCATATGAACCATAGCTTGTTCTGAAAGCCGTCTTGGGGATATCTTGCTCACGAATTCGAATCTAATGATAGCCCATACGGAGATCAAGCTTGGAGAATACTTGAGCACCTTTGAGTTGTTCGAACAGCTCGTTGATGTTGGGAAGTGGGTACTTGTTCTTTATAGTCTTCTTGTTCAATGGACGGTAGTCAACACAAAGTCAGTCCGTTCCATCCTTCTTCTTCACAAAAAGAACTCTACAACCCCACGGAGAAGAACTAGGTCGGATGAGACCCATATGCTTCATCGAGTTGTTTCTTCAGCTCCTTCAACTCTTTGGGTCCCAGCTTGTAAGGACGTTTGCAAACACGTTCCATGCCAGGCTCAAGATCGATGACGAATTCAACTGGCCGGTGCGGAGGCATTCCTGGAAGCTCTTCTATAAAGACGTCTTGATATTCGCAAATGACCGGAATTTCAGAGATGGCATCCAGTTCATCCTTCTCATTGAGAGAAAACAGACGGATGATATTATCCCGAGCGGCAAAGACAATTACATCCTCAGACGAATGAGTCAATTGAATCTGTGTGGCTTCACAATCAAGCTGAGCCTTGTGCTTAGAAAGCCAGTCCATTCCAAGAATAAGATCAATATCCGAGTGACCAAGGACCATTGGAGAAGCCAGAAACTTGAAATCACCCATCATGATAGAAATATCCGGAATCTCGTAGTTTGTGAGCAAACATTTACCCGGTGAGACAACTGCTAACGGTTTACGAAAAACTTGAGAAGACAACTCATGCTTAGATGCAAAAGGTCTCGAGATGAAACAATGCGATGCACCAGTGTCAAAAAGTACTTTTGCAGGAACATCGTTAACAGGAAGGTTACCCATGATGACATCTGACGAGTCCTCTGCCTGAGCTGCATTCATCAAGTTGACCTTGGCGTGCTTGGGGTTATGCTTGACCACAGCTGTACTTTCCGATCTCACAGGAGGAGGAGGAGGGAGACGCCTCTGATTGAAGCATTTGTTGGCATAGTGACCCTTCTGTTGGCACTTGTTGCACGTGACCTCTGAAAGCGGACGGTGATACGGAGCACTTGATCTTGGAGCTTGAGACAAAGTCTTGTTCTAAAAGCCAGGGTTGGGTGGGTGGGAAGATCCACTGCCACCTTTGCTCTTCTGCTGATAAGACTGACGGAATGGAGGAGGAAGCCAATACTTTTGCTGCTTAGCCACTTGAGTTGAGGAAGAAGGAGTAGCATCTCTGGCTCGCTTCTTGGAAGCATCGCACTTCAGTTGAGCAGTCTCTTGCTTCATTGCCATGTTGTAGAACTCATCGTACCTCTTGGGCTCAAAGAGGACGAGAGCTAGCTGGATTTCTTCTCTGATACCACCCTTGAACTGGTAAATCATGCTCTTCTCGTCAGGGACGTCTTGCTTAGCAAAATGGGCGAGCTTCTGAAACATTTTGTTGTACTCGTAAACAGACATAGTGCCTTGCTTTAGGTTGCGGAATTCCTCACGCTTGCTTTCAACCACACTCTGAGGAATATGATGAGCTTTGAAGTCTTGACGGAATTCATCCCAGGTAATCACACGGCCTCCGCTGGAATCTTTGTACTGCTGAAACCATTCTATAGCTTGGTCTTTGAGTTGGAAGGAAGCGAACTTGACAAAGTCCTCAGGCCTGACGTTACTGCACTCGAAATGCTTGCATATGTCCACGAGCCAATCATCAGCGTCTATTGCCTCAACACAATTGCTGAAGGTCTTTGGCTGGTTAGCAAGGAACTGGTTGAGTGTAGCAAACTGATTCTGATTGTTGCCATGACCCTGGTTCCCTTGCTTGCGCTCTTGAATAAGTTGCATGATCAGCTACGTGTTTGCATTGGTAGTGGCCATCACAGCTTGCCATGCCTCCGGAGGTGGAGGTGGTGGTGGCGGATCAGGATTCGGAGTCGTGCGCGTTGGAGGAGCCATCCTGAAGAGGTTGACATCCGTTAGCACATTGATAGACAAATATTGAAGCTGAATCAAACGGGTTGAAATTGCAACATAAAGTCTTCATGATGAGGACATCAATACAATTGTTACACCCACAGCCCCTGCTGCTATACATACTGGACCAATTACTAGAGCTCGTGCACGCCAACTAAATTACCAGGTACTTTCGTTTCTTGGTAATGATTCTAATGTTTATGAGAATATGATGCTGCCTAAATTGGATACATTTGTTTTGCTTACAAATGAAGGGCCTAGCTTGGAGAAGGATGAACATTGGGGCAAGAACAAGCATGGAGATGATGGCATGCGCAAGGGAAACAAGAACGGAGTTACAAGTGATGATTTCAGGACTTTGAAGCCACCATAATGGGTGCATGAAGCCTTGGACGAAATATACAAGATGCCACTTCATAAATTTCGTCCCGAGGCTATTTTAGGTGCTGCGTCACCTTATTATTGGGCCAGGCCCATGTAATTTCGAAATATATAAGTATAGGCTATTTTTAGAGTCCGTATGTGTGGGGAAACAAGAGATAGGGTTGATTTCGGACCCCTCCACCAAGGGCCACGAAATTCCCCCCTCTTCCTCCATATATACAGCCCTTAGGGCATCGTTTAGACTTTGGGTTTTGTTTAGATTAAAAGTTCGCCATAGCTGCAACTTCGCGTACTTCGTTTGTGTTCAACGACCAGACAAAGGCGTCACAGAACCCCACCTTGATCAATAAAGCTTTCATCTTATATTCGCAATATCCAGATTGCAATCTTAGTTTCTTGCTTGTTCTTTGTTTGCTCGCAGGAAACAGACCCTCGTGGTCAGGTTGATCGTGCTCCGGCGTGGTCAATAACCTCTCGGAGTTGGTTTAGCGATTGCTAAGGCGCGACGTCCTCGCACATTCGTAGTCGGATCGTCAAAGTCGACTTCCACCAAAGCGATATCCATCATCTCATCGAAAGACAGGACACCTCCGCCTCTATCATTAGCCCATAAACATCTCCAAAAGTGGCTAAGAAATTTAGTATCACGATCTGAAACAATAGTATTTGGCACACCATGCAAGCGAATAATTTCACGAAAGAACAAATCAGCAACATTAACAGCATCATCGCTTTTATGACATGGTATAAAGTGTGCCATTTTCGAGAATCTATCCACGACAACAAATATGCTATCCCTCCCCTTCTTTGTTCGAGGTAAACCTAAAACAAAGTCCATAGATATATCCTCCCAAGGAACACTAGGTACAGGCAAAGGCATATATAAACCATGAGGATTGAGTCGTGACTTAGCTTTTTGACATGTAGTGCAGCGAGCAATAAAACGCTCAACATCCCGTCTCATCTTTGGCCAAAAGAAATGTGTAGCAAGTATGTCCTCCGTCTTCTTCACGCCAAAGTGTCCCATTAATCCTCCTCCACGCGCCTCCTGCAACAACAAAAGACGAACGGAGCTAGCTGGAATGCATAGCTTGTTAGCACGAAACACAAATCCATCGTTAACAACAAACTTGTTCCACATTCTTCCTTCTTTACAATTCTGCATTACATCTTTAAAATCAGCATCATGCACATATTGATCTTTGATGGTCTCCAAACCAAATATTTTGAAGTCAAGTTGTGAAAGCATAGTATAGCGACGAGACAATGCATCAGCAATAACATTTTCTTTTCCCTTCTTGTGTTTAATGACATAAGGGAAAGTCTCAATGAATTCAACCCATTTAGCATGTCTACGATTCAGTTTAGCTTGACTTTTAATATGTTTCAAAGATTCATGATCAGAATGTATAACAAATTCTTTGGGCCATAAATAATGTTGCCATGTTTCTAAAGTCGGAACAAGAGCATATAATTCTTTATCATAAGTAGAATAATTCAGACTAGGCCCACTCAATTTTTCAGAAAAGTATGCAACAGGTTTGCCATCTTGTAATAACACACCTCCTAATCCAATTCCACTAGCATCACATTCAAGCTCAAAAGTCTTATTAAAATCAGGAAGTTGGAGTAAAGGAGCATGTGTCAACTTATCTTTCAATACCGTGAAGGCTTCTTCCTGTGCGGTACCCCAAAGAAAAGGCACGTCTTTCTTTGTAAGCTCATTGAGAGGTGCAGCAATGGTGCTGAAATCTCTCACAAAACGCCTATAGAATCCAGCGAGGCCAAGAAAACTCCTCACTTGTGTGACCGTTTTGGGCTGCGGCCAACTCTCAATAGCTTCAATCTTGGCTTTATCAACTTCAATTCCCTGTGGAGTAACAACATAGCCAAGAAAAGATACTCGGTCGGTGCAAAAGGTGCACTTCCCAAGGTTACCAAACAAACGTGCATCACGTAGAGTAATAAAAACAGCACGTAAATGTTCCAAATGTTCCTCCAAAGATCTGCTATAAATCAATATGTCATCAAAGTAAACTACCACAAATCGTCCAATGAAAGCACGTAAAACTTCGTTCATTAATCTCATGAAAGTACTAGGTGCATTAGTTAACCCAAAAGGCATGACTAACCACTCATATAATCCAAACTTAGTTTTAAATGCTGTTTTCCATTCATCTCCCAATTTCATACGAATTTGATGGTAGCCACTACGCAAATCAACTTTGGAGAATATTGTAGAGCCACTCAATTCATCAAGCATATCATCTAGCCTAGGAATAGGATGACGATAACGAATAGTAATATTATTAATGCCTCTACAATCAACACACATACGTGATGTACCATCCTTTTTCGGCACTAGAATAATAGGAACAGCACAAGGACTAAGGGATTCGCGTATATAACCTTTGTCGAGAAGCTCTTGTACTTGACGCATAATCTCCTTCGTCTCCTCTGGATTGGTACGGTATGGTGCACGGTTTGGCAGTGAAGCACCGGGAATTAAGTGATGAGGACATCAATACAATTGTTACACCCACAGCCCCTACTGCTATACATACTGGACCAATTACTAGAGCTCGTGCACGCCAAATAAATTACCAGGTACTTTCGTTTCTTGGTAATGATTCTAATGTTTATGAGAATATGATGCTGCCTAAATTGGATACATTTGTTTTGCTTACAAATGAAGGGCCTAGCTTGGAGAAGGATGAACATTGGAGCAAGAACAAGCATGGAGATGATGGCATGCGCAAGGGAAACAAGAACGGAGTTACAAGTGATGATTTCAGGACTTTGAAGCCACCATAATGGGTGCATGAAGCCTTGGACGAAATATACAAGATGCCACTTCATAAATTTCGTCCCGAGGCTATTTTAGGTGCTGCGTCACCTTATTATTGGGCCAGGCCCATGTAATTTCGAAATACATAAGTATAGGCTATTTTTAGAGTCCGTATGTGTGGGGAAACAAGAGATAGGGTTGATTTCGGACCCCTCCACCAAGGGCCACGAAATTCCCCCCCTCTTCCTCCATATATACAGCCCTTAGGGCATCGTTTAGACTTTGGGTTTTGTTTAGATTAAAAGTTCGCCATAGCTGCAACTTCGCGCACTTCGTTTGTGTTCAACGACCAGACAAAGGCGTCACAGAACCCCACCTTGATCAATAAAGCTTTCATCTTATATTCGCAATATCCAGATTGCAATCTTAGTTTCTTGCTTGTTCTTTGTTTGCTCGCAGGAAACAGACCCTCGTGGTCAGGTTGATCGTGCTCCGGCGTGGTCAATAACCTCTCGGAGTTGGTTTAGCGATTGCTAAGGCGCGACGTCCTCGCACGTTCGTAGTCGGATCGTCAAAGTCGACTTCCACCAAAGCGAAATCCACCATCTCATCGAAAGACGGGACACCTTAGCCTCTATCAAGTGGTATCAGATTTCCAGGTTGCTCGGTGAGATTTTACAGTTTTTCGTAGTTTAGATCGAGTCTGTTCTTCATACCTACAGTCCACGAAAAAGCCACCAAAAAAAATTAGGGTTAGTTCATCATATCCGAACCAATCTGAGCCTTTGCATAATCTTTTTAGGGTTTTGCTTTGTTGAATTTGCGGTTGCATCGTCGTGTCTAGTTGCTGGTCTTCGAGTCTAGTCTTTTAGAGTTTCGAGTTCTGGTCATAAGTTGTCACGCCGCCGCCGCACCATCATCATCGCCCCTGCCGTCTACCACCACCGCTCCGAATCCGTATCCATATACCACCACCAATCCGTGTCCATATACCACCACCGATCCATATCCATATACTACCACCGCTACCACCACCGCTGCCATATACCACCACCATATATCCACCACCAATCCGAGTCCTTGCTTATTAGGGTTGTTTTCGAGATCCATCTAGATTCCGATTCGTGTTTCTTTGCCGGAGAAGGTTTCGGAAAAAAAAAAGAGTCGGGTAGACACGCTCCGTTTAGGCCCAAAATTTTTTGAAAACGCATTTTTCGAAAAATTTTCTGGCTATCCTATTTTTAGGTGTTTCTGAGTGTTTTGAGACAGGTGCCATTATAGGAAGTTTTTTTTGACCCGTTTCCAGTTTTTGGGTCCGGGCAGTCAAAAAAAAAATTGGTCAAAAAAATTTCGTGCCCATCCTGTCAGTTTGAGTTAAGAAGAGTTTTGAGACACTCGCCATTATAGTGATTTTTCGCAAAAAAAAAAGCAGCGCAAAAAAAAAGAGCGCAAAAAAAAAATAGCGAAAAAAAATTTCCAGAGTGTGCTTTTCCCTTGTTTACGTGCCGCGCCGTGATTTTGTTAGTGTTCTAGGCTCGCGTCTCTAGCACGGTCTAGCCTAGGACCAGCATAGTACCGTCGTTGAGCGTTTATTCAACTTTGCATCTCTGAATTGATTATTGCTGACCCTTTTTGCTACCATATTATAAGCCTTCCCAGCTCCACATACATCTACGTCGTGCGTTTGACTCTCCCTGGTAATCGCTCTATCCAAGCTTTGAGAGTTTTTGACTACAACGGTTGCCGATCACCGCCTGCTGGTGGGTAAGAACTGGTAAGAATTTGAGATTTGCTTGACGGATTTGTGACACCCACCACCACCACTTGTTCGTAGTCTGTAGGATCATATTCTTGTGTGTTTCTATTGCTGCTAACCATGCCAGGATCACAAGCCGACGAGATTGACTGGGAGAATTTATCGAACAAGGAGCTTCATGATAAGTTTCAGCAAATGATGACTGAACAGGTGCAAGATGTGCTGAACAATTTTGAAGAGGCCATGGAGAAGATCACTGGCTTTGAGAAGACGTTCGAAACAAAGCTCGATAACAAGTTTAATGAATTGCTCGCGCGTCTTCCACCACCACCATCCGCTGCAGCTAACGCACCTCTCCAACAGCAACAGCAACAACAACGACTACCTCCACGTCGCGAAGCAGACCTCCGCCGAGCAAGCCGTGTTCCTCTTGCGTTTGGCCAAACTGTTGGTGCTGCTGTTGATACTTCTGTGGCTCCTGCTGCTGATGCGGAGGAGGATGATTATGTGGGAGATTATGAGGATGAGGTTGATCAAAATCAACACTACGTGCAGCCACCTGTACCACCACCAGCAGGTCGACCTCAGGTATATATTCGTAATGGTAGGCCTGCACCACCACCTCAGGTACGAGATGATGTCCATATTCCTAAACTGAAATTGAATATTCCACCATTTGAGGGTAGATATGTTCCTGATATATATCTTACTTGGGAGTTAGAAACTGAACAACGATTTACATGTTTACAATATCCTGAGGAGAGACGAGTTGCTGCTGCCGTTTGTGCTTTCACTAGTTTTGCATGTGTATGGTGGTCTGAACATTGTAGATTATATCCTATTCCAACTACTTGGGCCGCTTTGAAAACTGCTATGCGTACGCGTTGGGTTCCACCATATTATCAACGTGAATTGCTTCAAAAATTGCAGCGTTTAAGACAAGGGAAAAATTCTGTAGAAGAATATTATCAGGAATTACAAAATGGCATGATTAGATGTGGTATTGTTGAGGAGAATGAAGCTATGCTTGCACGTTTTCTGGGTGGATTAAATAGAGAGATTCAGACCATTCTAGACTATAAGGAGTATACTAATATCACTCGTTTATTCCATCTTGCTTGTAAAGCTGAACGTGAAGTGCAGGATCGACAAGCTTTGGGGCGAACTAACTTTTCTGCAGGCCGACCTTCATCATGGACACCACGTGCATCTTCTACTTCAACTGCACCAGCACCTCCATCCGGTGCCACCTCCAGCCGTGATACAAGAAAACAGGCACAACCACCATTATCTGCCAAGAGCGCACCTGCGGGGCCTGCACAGCGTTCTTCTTCTTCCATGGCATCAACAGGGCACACAAGTGATATTATTTGTCGTCGTTGTAAGGGAGGAGGTCATTATGCGAGAGAATGCAAATCTCCGCGTGTGATGATTGCTACCGCGGATGGTGGATATGAGTCCGCTAGTGACTATGATGAGGAGACTTTGGCTCTTATTACACGTGAAGAACATGGTGGAGATGATTCTGATCATGAGACGCAATACATGGCTCCTGAAGACGCTGACAGGTATGAATGTTCAGTTGCTCAACGTGTTTTGAGTGTGCAGGTCACACAAGCTGAGCAAAATCAGAGGCACAATTTGTTCCATACCAAGGGAGTTGTGAAGGAACGTTCTGTGCGCGTTATAATAGACGGAGGGAGCTGCAACAACTTGGCTAGCATGGAGATGGTGGAGAAGCTTTCTCTCACCACAAGACCACATCCACATCCTTACTACATCCAATGGTTCAACAACAGCGGCAAGGTTAAGGTAACACGTACTGTTCGTGTGCATTTTAGTATCTCTACATATGCTGATTATGTTGATTGTGATGTGGTACCTATGCAAGCATGTTCCTTATTACTTGGTAGACCATGGCAATTTGATAAAAATTCTGTACACCATGGTAGAAACAATCACTATACTCTTGTTCATAAGGATAAAAATATTACTTTGCTTCCTATGACTCCTGATTCCATTTTGAAAGATGATATTAATAGAGCTAATAAAGCAAAATAGGAGAAGAATAAGAGTGAAAATCAGATTGTGGCAAAAGAATTTGAGCAACAAATGAAGCCTAATAATAAACCATCTAGTGTTGCTTCTGAAATTAAATTAAAAAGTGCATGTTTATTTGCCACCAAATCTGATATTGATGAGCTAGATTTCAGCAAATCTGTTTGCTATGCTTTTGTGTGCAAAGAGGCATTATTTTCATTCGAGGACGTGCCTTCCTCTTTGCCTCCTGCTGTCACTAACATTTTGCAGGAGTTCGCTGACGTTTTTCCACAAGACGTGCCACCGGGATTACCGCCTATTCGAGGGATTGAGCATCAGATTGACTTAATTCCCGGTGCTTCACTGCCAAACCGTGCACCATACCGTACCAATCCAGAGGAGACGAAGGAGATTATGCGTCAAGTACAAGAGCTTCTATATATGCGAATCCCTTAGTCCTTGTGCTGTTCCTATTATTCTAGTGCCGAAAAAGGATGGTACATCACGTATGTGTGTTGATTGTAGAGGCATTAATAATATTACTATTCGTTATCGTCATCCTATTCCTAGGCTAGATGATATGCTTGATGAATTGAGTGGCTCTACAATATTCTCCAAAGTTGATTTGCATAGTGGATACCATCAAATTCGTATGAAATTGGGAGATGAATGGAAAACAGCATTTAAAACTAAGTTTGGATTATATGAGTGGTTATTCATGCCTTTTGGGTTAACTAATGCACCTAGTACTTTCATGAGATTAATGAACGAAGTTTTACGTGCTTTCATTGGACGATTTGTGGTAGTTTACTTTGATGACATATTGATTTATAGCAGATCTTTGGAAGAACATTTGGAACATTTACGTGCTGTTTTTATTGCTCTACGTGATGCACGTTTGTTTGGTAACCTTGGGAAGTGCACCTTTTGCACCGACCGAGTATCTTTTCTTGGCTATGTTGTTACTCCACAGGGAATTGAAGTTGATAAAGCCAAGATTGAAGCTATTGAGAGTTGGCCGCAGCCCAAAACGGTCACACAAGTGAGGAGTTTTCTTGGCCTCGCTGGATTCTATAGGCGTTTTGTGAGAGATTTCAGCACCATTGCTGCACCTCTCAATGAGCTTACAAAGAAAGATGTGCCTTTTCTTTGGGGGTACCGCACAGGAAGAAGCCTTCACGGTATTGAAAGATAAGTTGACACATGCTCCTTTACTCCAACTTCCTGATTTTAATAAGACTTTTGAGCTTGAATGTGATGCTAGTGGAATTGGATTAGGAGGTGTGTTATTACAAGATGGCAAACCTGTTGCATACTTTTCTGAAAAATTGAGTGGGCCTAGTCTGAATTATTCTACTTATGATAAAGAATTATATGCTCTTGTTCCGACTTTAGAAACATGGCAACATTATTTATGGCCCAAAGAATTTGTTATACATTCTGATCATGAATCTTTGAAACATATTAAAAGTCAAGCTAAACTGAATCGTAGACATGCTAAATGGGTTGAATTCATTGAGACTTTCCCTTATGTCATTAAACACAAGAAGGGAAAAGAAAATGTTATTGCTGATGCATTGTCTCGTCGCTATACTATGCTTTCACAACTTGACTTCAAAATATTTGGTTTGGAGACCATCAAAGATCAATATGTGCATGATGCTGATTTTAAAGATGTAATGCAGAATTGTAAAGAAGGAAGAATGTGGAACAAGTTTGTTGTTAACGATGGATTTGTGTTTCGTGCTAACAAGCTATGCATTCCAGCTAGCTTCGTCCGTCTTTTGTTGTTGCAGGAGGCGCATGGAGGAGGATTAATGGGACACTTTGGCGTGAAGAAGACGGAGGACGTACTTGCTACACATTTCTTTTGGCCAAAGATGAGACGGGATGTTGAGCGTTTTATTGCTCGCTGCACTACATGTCAAAAAGCTAAGTCACGACTCAATCCTCATGGTTTATATATGCCTTTGCCTGTACCTAGTGTTCCTTGGGAGGATATATCTATGGACTTTGTTTTAGGTTTACCTCGAACAAAGAAGGGGAGGGATAGCATATTTGTTGTCGTGGATAGATTCTCGAAAATGGAACACTTTATACCATGTCATAAAAGTGATGATGCTGTTAATGTTGCTGATTTGTTCTTTCGTGAAATTATTCGCTTGCATGGTGTGCCAAATACTATTGTTTCAGATCGTGATACTAAATTTATTAGCCACTTTTGGAGATGTTTATGGGCTAAGTTGGGGACTAAACCGCTTTTTAGTACTACTTGTCACCCCCAAACTGATGGACAAACTGAAGTAGTCAATAGAACGTTGTCTACTATGCTTAGGGCTGTTTTGAAGAATAATAAGAAAATGTGGGAGGAATGCTTGCATCATATTGAATTTGCTTATAATCGTTCATTGCATTCTACTACTAAGATGTGCCCTTTTGAAGTTGTGTATGGTTTCCTACCTCGTGCACCTATTGATTTGTTGCCTCTTCCATCTTCGGAGAAGGTTAATTTTGATGCTAAACAACGTGCTGAATTGATTTTAAAAATGCATGAGTTAACTAAGGAAAACATTGAGCGCATGAATGCTAAATATAAACTTGCTGGAGATAAGGGTAGAAAACATGTTGTGTTTGCACCTGGAGATCTTGTTTGGTTACATTTGCGTAAGGATAGATTTCCTGATTTGCGCAAATCAAAGTTAATGCCACATGTTGATGGTCCCTTTAAGGTGTTAGAGAAAATAAATGATAATGCATATAAACTTGAGCTGCCTGCAGATTTTGGGGTTAGTCCCACTTTTAACATTGCAGATTTGAAGCCTTATTTGGGTGAGGAAGATGAACTTCCGTCGAGGACGACTTCATTTCAAGAAGGGGAGGATGATGAGGACATCAATACAATTGTTACACCCACAGCCCCTGCTGCTATACATACTGGACCAATTACTAGAGCTCGTGCACGCCAACTAAATTACCAGGTACTTTCGTTTCTTGGTAATGATTCTAATGTTCATGAGAATATGATGCTGCCTAAATTGGATACATTTGTTTTGCTTACAAATGAAGGGCCTAGCTTGGAGAAGGATGAACATTGGAGCAAGAACAAGCATGGAGATGATGGCATGCGCAAGGGGAACAAGAACGGAGTTACAAGTGATGATTTCAGGACTTTGAAGCCACCATAAGGTGTGCATGAAGCCTTGGACGAAATATACAAGATGCCACTTCATAAATTTCGTCCCGAGGCTATTTTAGGTGCTGCATCACCTTATTATTGGGCCAGGCCCATGTAATTTCGAAATACATAAGTATAGGCTATTTTTAGAGTCCGTATGTGTGGGGAAACAAGAGATAGGGTTGATTTCGGACCCCACCACCAAGGGCCACGAAATCCCCCCCTCTTCCTCCATATATACAGCCCTTAGGGCATCGTTTAGACTTTGGGTTTTGTTTAGATTAAAAGTTCGCCATAGCTGCAACTTCGCGTACTTCGTTTGTGTTCAACGACCAGACAAAGGCGTCACAGAACCCCACCTTGATCAATAAAGCTTTCATCTTATATTCGCAATATCCAGATTGCAATCTCAGTTTCTTGCTTGTTCTTCGTTTGCTCGCAGGAAACAGACCCTCGTGGTCAGGTTGATCGTGCTCCGGCGTGGTCAATAACCTCTCGGAGTTGGTTTAGCGATTGCTAAGGCGCGACGTCCTCGCACGTTCGTAGTCGGATCGTCAAAGTCGACTTCCACCAAAGCGAAATCCACCATCTCATCGAAAGACGGGACACCTTAGCCTCTATCACTTCACATCCGAACAAAATGAACGAATGCATTCCAATTGAAATGGTCACATTTCCATAAATTGACAAGCCACTTAGAATTGAGGTAGAAGAAAAGTAACAAGGTACGGAACAAGAACGAATACTTGGTGAGGATTACCCAATCCTAAACCAAATATCCGCGGAAGAAGAACTAGAGCTACAAGAATTCCCACCTATGAAACTCCCAAACCTTTCCGGTTATGCAATCAGGTGTTGGGGATACAGGGGAAGCATAATATCTCACCCAAATCTAGCAAATCCTACATCCAGCTGTATCCATCCTTCAACACATAACCGAGAAACCTTCGGAAATCATTTACCTCAACCTTCGAAAAGCATCCGTTATACAAGTTATGGCAATACTCCCGAACTCCCTCCCCAGTACTGGGTGGCGTCGAGGTTATCTCACCAACAACTGCATAAAAGAGATTTTTGATGTCGGCGAAACTCAGGTATTCTAGAATCTCAACGATAAAATTGTGACGACAACACCTCGGAGCTCAACTCCCCAGGACACTGGCACAACCCCTAAATGACAGGAGGCACCAAGAACAATGTTCTCGTCACAAATCGATCAGAACGATTCCAAGATACCCGCGTGATCCTAAATTTTTTTAGTGAAATCTGAGAAGAGAAGAGTCAATACTCTACGTCAGGATGCCTCACCAGAGCGATGAAGGGACTGGGGAGTAAAAAGAATTCCTAACTCTCCGATATATATAATTCCTAAAAGACTCAAAACATTTTTCTAGACTCAACAACACCAGCGATTTGATCAAGCAGGGGGCTCCTAAGGTCGGGGCTGGCTCTGATTACCAACTTGTAACGCCCTCGATGCGGCTATATCTAATACATGTCGAAGCACGACTTAGAGGCATAACCGCATTGAAAGCAATGTCGCAAGTAAGGTAATCTTCACAACAACCCATGTAAATAGATAAAAGGGGAAAGGATACATAGTTGTCTTACACTCGCCACGTCACACAAATACATGAATAACATTACAATCATCCAATACACTCAAGGTCCGACTACGGTACCAAAATAAAGATCAACCCCCACATGCGACAAAGTCCCCGATCGCCCCAACTGGGGACCACTACTGATCATCTGGGAAAGACACATAGTAATGGCGAGAGTCTTCATCGAACTCCCACTTGAGCTCAAGCGCATCGTCTGGAACGGTATCATCGTTCCCTGCATCTGGTTTTGGAAGTAAACTGTGAGTCACGGGGACTCAGCAATCTCGCACCCTCACGATCAAGACTATTTAAGCTTATAGGTAAGGCAAAGGTATGAGGTGGAGCTGCAGCAAGCGACTAGCATATATGGTGGCTAACATACGCAAAAGAGAGTGAGAAGAGAAGGCAAAAGCATGGTCGAACAACTATAATCAAGAAGTGATCCTTGAACAACCTACGTCAAGCATTACTCCAACACCGTGTTCACTTCCCGGACTCCGCTGAGACGAGACCATCACGGTTACACACGCGGTTGATTCATTTTAATTAAGTTAAGTTTCATGTTATCTACAACCGGACATTAACAAATTCCCATCTGCCCATAACCGCGGGCACGGCTTTCGAAAGTTCAAATCCCTGCAGGGGAGTCCCAACTTAGCCCATCACAAGCTCTCACGGTCAACGAAGGATATTCCTTCTCCCGAGACATTCCGACCAGACTCGGCATCCCGGTTACAAGACATCCACGACAATGGCAAAACAAGTCCAGCAACACCGCCCGAATTACCGACAAATCCCGATAGGAGCTGCACATATTTCGTTCTCAGGGCACACTCAGATTGTCCAAACTTCCGGTAGGCCAGCCCAGAGTTGCCCCTGGTGGCCACTGGCGGCTGACGAGGTGGACCAACACTCAGAGGAGCATTGGCCCAGGGGGGTTTAAATAAAGATGACCCTTGGGCTCCGGAAACCCAAGGGAAAAAGAGGCTAGGTGGCAAATGGTAAAACCAAGGTTGGGCATTGCTGGAGGAGTTTTATTCAAGGCGAACTGTCAAGGGGTTCCCATTATAACCCAACCGTGTAAGGAACGCAAAATCCGAGAACATAACACCGATATGACGGAAACTAGGGCCGCAAGAGTGGAACAAAACACTAGGAAAAAGGCTGAGCCTTCCACCCTTTACCAAGTATATAGATGCATTAAGATAAACAAGATAATATGGTGATATCCCAACAATAAACAATGTTCCAACAAGGGACGATCTCCAATCTTCACCTGCAACTAGCAATGCTATAAGAGGGGCTGAGCAAAGCGGTAACATAGCCAAACAACGGTTTGCTAGGACATGGTGGGTTAGAGGTTTGACATGGCAATTTGGGAGGCATGACAAGCAAGTGGTAGGTATCATAGCCTAGGCATAGCAAAAGAGCGAGCATCTAGCAAGCAAAGATAGAAGTGATTTCGAGGGTATGATCATCTTGCCTGCAAAGTTGTCAGAGTTGACTTGATCCTCGTAAGAGAACTCAACGGGCTCCTCGTTCGTGAACTCGTCTCCCGACTCTACCCAAATAAGAATAACAAGCAAACGGAACACAATCAACCACGTGCAATGCTCAAACAACATGATGCAAACATGGTATGATATGCGAGATGCGGTATGTGATGCATATGCAAGATTTGACAAGGAATGGTAGAACCTGGACTCAACTTGGAAATCCAAGAGTGCCACTGGAAAGGTGATGTGATTTCGGTTGAAATCGATATAAAGATCACCGGAATCGGATGCACGGTTTGGAAATGGCAAGCCAAACAAATATGGCATCGGTCTGCGATATCAGCAAGTAACCATCTAAATGCATCAAGATAAATATGCTACAGCACTCAAACATGAAAACAAAATATATGGAAGGGATCCAATCATGAAGCTTGACAAAAGATGAACACTGAGCTATGGCTAATTCATCCATTAACAGGTTCAAACAAGCATGGCAAAAGTGCAAATGATAACAAGTTTCAGACTTGGTGAAATTAACACAAGTCTGGAATTTATCATCAGGAAGCACATTTAAAGCATGAAAACTACAATCTACAGGATCTTAACATGGCAAAGCAAGGCATGGCATGAAGGTACTCAAAGCACTTAACAAAAGTCCCTTAGTGACCTTGAGCCAAAAGGGATCAGAAAATACAATTGCAAGCATGTGAACATGGCAAAAACATAAGCAGATTCAGACTGTGAAAAACTGGAGCATGCAAATCAGTTAACGAGTAGGCATGTTTACGAGCTCGATGCACTCACTACAAAGCATGGCATGACAAACTAAGCATACACCCATCAAGAAGACATGGCATAGGAGCTAGACATGGCAAGAACAACAACATAGCATGCACGGATCAATAGCAACATCCCCGGCAAAATCGCTAAACATGTTAACAATCTGCCAGGATTCACTTTATAGCAAGAGTAGAGCTCGATTGACTCAAGCTAGGGTACTCCATAATTCCAAACAAAGACACGGAAGGATATAGCACCACCATGTTAACAAAACATCCTTACTGATCATCCTCAAAAGAGGCACGGATCACTAGGAAACAACATGAACATATGGCATAACGACAAAAACAGAACAAGGACTTAGTGAAATTCTAAGTTTCTGAAATCAGCATTACCGATTACGCTACTTTGCAAGCTTGTTCTAGTCACCACAAATGTCACAAAAATACATGGGAAGCACCTCTGTAAAGATGGCATGGCATATAACAAAACACATGTAGATCTCAGGATCATAGCATGCACACATTAATCATGGCAAAAATGACAAAATGCCATTTGCTGAAACAGATCTGCCAAATTCATCACATAGCCCTCTTCCAACAGCATTTCAGGCATCAATATGATCTCAAATGAAAATGATGCAATGAGATGAAATGATGTACTCGTCGAGACGAACACTTTGATATGCTACACGCATGAATCGGATCTACGATGAGAGAGTTATGTCATGTTGAAAAACGCTAAAAAAATACGGGAGTTAGGGGAGAAAGTAAACCCTCAGATCTAGGGTTTACTCTAGCCGTCGGGTGCACTGTAGCAGATCGAACGTCACTGGAGTTCTTCGCCGGAAATGCGGGCGACGGTGGCCGGACTTGGCGAGGGGAGGAGGAGGCGGCCGGATCTGGTCCCTGGAGCGGTGAAGGAGCTCCGGGAGCTCCGGGCGGCGAGGTGGGGCGGCGCTGGTGCGGTGCGGCAGCGCCGGTGTCGAGGCGGCGGGACGGAGCAAGGTCACCAGAGATGGCACTGCGGCGGCGTGGCGGTGGTCGGCGCCGAGCCGGGAGGCGGAGTAGGCGGCGGCTCGGGCGTCCCCAGGCGGCGCGGGGCTTCGGGCTCGTGGGGGCTCGCAGCGGGCCAGCGTGGCTGCGGGTGGCGGCACGCCACGTGGCGCCCCCCGGTTGGCTGCGGGCGGCGGCGGAGATGTGTCCGTTAGGTGGCGGACATGTCCGGCGGCAGCAAGAGCAAACTTTTAGGGTTAGGGTAGAATGATCCGCGAATTTCGGAGGAGGGGCTAGTTTTATAGGTAGAGGTGCGGTTTTCGGCCACGCGATTGTGATCGAATGCTCTAGACGATGGATAGGGTTTAGGTGGGTTCTGGGCCAAATTGGAAGGGTGTTGGGCTGCAACACAAACGAGGCCTTTTCGGTCCCTCGGTTAACCGTTGGAGTATCAAACGAAGTCCAAATGGTACGAAACTTGACAGGCGGTCTACCGGTAGTAAACCAAGACCGCATGGCAAGTCTCGGTCCAATCCGGAAATGTTTAACCCCCATACACGAAAAGAGGTAGAAAGGGGCACCGGAGGAGATAGGAGCGCCGGAATGCAAAACGGACAACGGGGAAAATGCTCGGTTGCATGAGACGAACACGTATGCAAATGCAATGCACATGATGACATGATATGAGATGCATGACAAAGGCAACAACACACGGAGACAAAAAAACCCGACACCAAGGAAAATAAAATAACTTAGGCCGGAAACAGCAAGAGTTGGAGTACATATAAGGTAAATTACATCCGGGGTGTCACAATTCCCCAGGTGTCCGGACAATCCACTGGTATCGCCAGGCTGACCCAACCAATCCACCCAGATGTGTATTAAAATAGCCACCTTAAGTTTCCCTTAGATAATAACTCTCACATCTTCCATGATTCACTCAATCCAAACCACGTCTACAAGCATAGCATAGCATTATAAGCATAACATAATAACTCCTCAGGGTTTGAAATATGAGACAATAGGTTCCTACCTCATCAACTACATCCCAATACCCACATTTTATCAATCCTACTAATGCAATGTTTGAGGGTTGAA
Source organism: Triticum dicoccoides (assembly GCF_002162155.2). Classification (NCBI taxonomy): domain Eukaryota; kingdom Viridiplantae; phylum Streptophyta; class Magnoliopsida; order Poales; family Poaceae; genus Triticum; species Triticum dicoccoides. Next base: position 371,277,694 of record NC_041382.1, read on the forward strand.
ACTAATGCATAAAAACTGGGTATAAAAGAGTATGATCAAAGTGTGAACTTGCCTTGTACTATTTATGAAGATGATTCACACTCATAACTCCTGATAGTTCTACTCGTCACACTCTGGTCAATCTATCATGAGCAACCAATAGTAACCACACATAAGCAATCATGCAAAAGAATCAAAGAAAAGATCTCGAAAAGTTTCAAAAACAATAAAATAACTCTTGCAAACAGAAAACAATTTCTAACAGTACCAAAATTGGGTGGATTTGCTCTTATCAGAACGTTTAGGTCAAGAGCTTCGATTTGCAACAAGAATCAACTAAATCGGAGTTACGGAACTCAAGTTATGATCAAAAGAAATTTGAATATGAATTTGAACAAATTTCGAAATTTGAAAAAGTTGATGTGACAGGTTCACTGGATAGGTGAAAATAAGACAAAACTATACGCGCTGGTTTCATCTAATTTGGATGACCGAGTAAAAAGTTATGGCTATTTGAAAAATCAGGGCCAAGCTGTTTTACGGAAGAAAAATAGCTACGGTGTCGGTGTCAAAACCGGCGGATCTCGGGTAGGGGGTCCCGAACTGTGCGTCTAGGCGGATGGTGACAGGAGACAAGGGACACGATGTTTTTACCCAGGTCCGGGCCCTCTCGATGGAGGTAAAACCCTACTCCTGCTTGATTAATATTGATGATATGGGTAGTACAAGAGTAGATCTACCACGAGATCAAGGAGGCTAAACCCTAGAAGCTAGCCTATGGTATGATTGTTGTATGATGAAGTTGTCCTACGGACTAGAACCCTCCGGTTTATAGAGACACCGGATAGGGTTAGGGTTACACAGAGTCGGTTACAATGGTAGGAGATCTTGAATATCTGCATCGCCAAGCTTGCCTTCCACGCCAAGGAAAGTCCCATCCGGACACGGGACATCACACTACGGCCAAGTCCTTTACTCAAATCGTTTTTACTTTTCCACCTCAGCACGTTTAGCGAGGCGGTTTCCTTGGCATGTCTTGTCAAAGCAGAGATCGTGTCCCCCCTTTTACGGGATTCTCATCAATACGGACGTGGGTAACCCAATCGTGCCCATTAGCACGTTTCCTCGATTAAAGGCGAGTCCCAAACGATTACGGGGAGGGCTCCTGGTATTCAACCTCTTATAAAGAGACCAGGGCCTTATTCCTTTTCCCCAATATCAAAACAAGTTTGCCCGTCGCCTCGAGTTCCAACACCCTAGGCTCCAGATTCCAGGCGCTTCGGACCTTCGACAATGTCCGGTTCCGACCTTCAAGGCCGATGGATGCCCTCCTCCGTCATGGAGGAGGACGTGCTAAAGTTGAGAGAGGCTAAGTTCTTGACCGCCGAAATTTCGCATAGGTTGCCTGCTCAAAGGCAGGCTATTTCCAGTCCCCAGCCCGGTGAGAACGTAGTGTTCATGTCTCACTTCCTTCAGAGGTTAGGCTTCCCATGGATCCCTTCGTAAGGGGGCTGCTGTTTTATTACGGGCTGGAATTTCATGACTTAGCTCCGGAGTCCATCCTCCACATTTCCTCATTCATCGTTGTGTGCGAAGCATTCCTCCATGTTAGCCCTCACTTCGGATTATGGCTCAAGACTTTTGGAGTGGAGCCGAAGATGATCGAGGGACGGCATGCAGAGTGCGGAGGCGCTATCATAAGTAAGAATGCTGATGCTCCATGGCCCGAGGGCTCCTTTCAAGAGGAGCTCGGCTTGTGGCAACGAGAGTGGTTCTATATCACCGCTCCCAGGAGCACCAAGTGGGTGGCGCCTCCTGCCTTTCGCTCGGGTCCCCCATCACGGCTAGCGTCATGGGTCAACAAAGGATTAAATTGGGGGTTATCCAAAGACGTGCCCCTGTTACAGGGCCGCATCAGGGATCTCTTAGAAAGAGACCTCAACCTGGTCAAGGTGACGCAGGTCATGCTGATTCGCCGAACACTGCTCGGCAAACGTCGCTCCCTTCGTCTGTGGGAGTTTAATCCGGAGGAACCACGAGCTCTCCAGCATTTTATGGGCGCAACGCCCGTGGAGATGTATAAAATGTTCTTCGGATCACAAGCAATGTGTCCGGATTTGACCGAGGACGCAGGCCTAAGCCGCAATCGCCCGGATACCCAAGTAAGTAACCTTGTGCCCGGACTTACTATCCATATAATCGTCATAAACTTGCCCCTTAAAAGAGCTGTCCTTTTAAACAGGAGTGGATAGCGAAGGCAAAGCTGATCAGGTGTCCGGCTCCCCTTCCCGAAACCAGGCCGGATACCGTGCTTGTCAGGATGTTGAAGATAATGCTTCTGGAGGGAAGTAAGTGGGAGGACAAGGGAACTATGGCCTCCTTGAAGGAGGCTGCTCCGAAGGGAGGAACCGACAATTCCTCTCCTAAGGGGAAGAAGAGGGCCGCCTCTGATGACCCGGAGACCATGGCCTCGAAGCGGGGGAGAAAATCCTCGTCAGAGGGTCTGACACCGGGGAGTTCCTCGGCCGAACTATGCCCTCAAAGGGATCATCCCTCCAACGAGCCGTAAGTAGAGAGATGTTTTCCTTTTGAGGGATGAGAGAAATCCTTGATTTATATCTGAGAAGATTAACCGAAATTTTACCTTGTAGCTCGGACCTCATCCCTTCTCAGCAGAGCTTGTCTTCGGGGGATCTTCTTCCGAAGATGATGGAGAGCAGGACGCCTCCCCCTGCCGTACCGCCTAGCGAGGCGGGTGACCCTGAGGTGTCGTCGAGGAGGGTTTCTCTGAATCCGGCACGGGCGGAAGATAGCTATGTGGCCCCCCAAGGTTCTCCACGTCCGGCCTTCGAAAGAGGCCATAGGACAAGTGCGGCACCATCTGGTGCTCGGCCGGAGGAGCTAAAGATTCTGCTGGGGCGAGCTTCTATCTCAGAGGAGCACCGTGCATTGATGGGCACGGTGATTGAAGGATTTCATCCGCAGAAAGCGGATTGCATGAGGCCGTCAAAAGTTTACTGACGGGTTTTGAGGTACGTTAGATAATGTACGCTTTGGTCAGTTGCGCATAAGTAAGATGCGCCCTGTGTAGATAGTAGCCCCTGAGACTCTGTGCGTTGTCAAGAAATGACAGCACGCAGAGGATCATAATCCCAGGTCTAAGATGTCGCCTTTGAATGTAGGTGGCGAGGTGTCTGGAATCAAGCCGAACTGATGATGTGGCCGAACTAAAGCGGCAACTGGACGTGGCAGATGCCGACATCGCGCTTGTCAACAAGCGGCTTGATGAGGCTCAAGGTATGTAATTCTTCGGGCGGCATCAGGTAAGAGGAGCTTCATGCCAGTGTCTTACAATGTGTGTGCTTGATGGAGATGGTACGGCCGCCGTGGAGAATCTTAGGGCAGAACTTGCCCGAGCTAAGGAGCAAGCCAGAAAAAGCGATGCGGCTGCCGAGAAGGCCCTTGAAGAGCTGAGAGCCGAACAGGCTGCTCACTGCCGAAGCAAAGAAGAGATGGCCGAGATGGCCGAGAAGTTAAAGAGCGCTGCAGACCGTTGCAAACTTCTTGAGAAAGAAGACCGGGCGAGACAGACGGACATAGAGAAGGCCGTTGCCGATGCCAAGGACGCTCGCTCTGCGATGAGAGCTGCAAAGGAGGAGCTGCGTCAGGCCGAACAGATTGCGGCTGGAAAGCCCTTTATGCTGCGGAGGAAGTTTTGTGATCTTAAGTTTGCTCCATTGGACCGGATGTGGAGTGTGGAGGACACCTATCTGGATTTGGCAGCAAGTGCTACTGATGCGACCGAACACTTTCGAGATCTAAAAGATCGCGAAGTGGAAAAGCTTTTCTGGTGACAGTTCCACAATCCAGAGCGTCCACTGGCAGTGGACGATCGCCTGGCTCAATGGGCCGAATTGAATAGATTGTCCGGACTCGCCATGAAGTATGTCATGGGTCATCTGTGGCCTGGGAGATCGGAGCCGAAGAGTTATTTCAGCTTGGTGCAGCAATTCCTTGACGCGGTGCGGCGTATCAATGCGATGAAGAGGTCAGCATGCATAGAGGGCGCACGGATGGCTCTTGCCCGTGTCAAGACATACTGGGCAGAGATGGAGACCACAGTTGTTGCGTCCCGAGATTCGGACAAAAGCCGAGTACCCTCCGAGCACTATTTTCAGGAAGTCCTTGAAGGCGCTCGTGTAATAGAGACGAAGTGCTCGAAGGATGCTATGTTATGATAGCATATGTAATTATAAAGCAATATTTTGATAAATTGTAGTGGCCTTTTATACTTGTGCCTTCAAGTATTGGGAACACCTCCTGTGCGGCCGTTTTAAGATATATATAAGATCTGAAAGATGGTAGTCGTTGGCTTCAGCCCCCACGCACATAGTGCGGGGGTGCTCGTAGAAGACGCATTTTCACACTTAACCCAACGTCTTGGTCCTACAAAGGAGGTGATAGCGCAGCGGGCCAGGCAACCGGACTATAATGCTTTAACACTTTCACTTAGCCATAGGAGCTTGACAGTGGGACTATTTAGGTAGCCCCTTGGTGGCGACTGCGCTCGCCCGAGTTCGGGGCATGTATGTGCCTGGCCGGGAAACGACCCTTCGTTAAACGGAGGAATCCTATAGATTCCGATAGGTCATCGGGTTGCTGACCAGTCTCACGCTACATCATGATAGTCAGTTTTCGGCTTTCTCTACTGAGGCACTCGCCCGGCCTTACCGGGGCACAATCGCAGTAGTTCTCCTGGTGCTACCTTAGCCGATAGAGCGGAACGTAAGGTAGCCGAACTCAGGAGCCGGGCAACCCAACATTTGACCAAAGACATGATTCGGAGCTGATGCATATAATGCCAAAACCCACGACGCCGAACACTCCCTAAGGTGTTCGGTCTTTATGATTGCGGGCAAAATAACACTCTTTATTAAAAAGCCTCTAGTGTCCAGGTACACGCAAAAATTCTGACGTGGCCACATGCCAAGACGCCAGCCTCCTCCTTGGTTATATCAGAGAAAACCAGGGGATATGTAGCAACAAGAGATAGTAAAAAAAGGTTTACGCAGGGTCTTAATCTAAAAAGAATCCTTAGGACGGGTCCCTACTGCACGTCTGCGCCTGTGTCTCTGTTGTGTCGTATCCTAGACGGGCGCCGCACGATGTTCATCTGCGAAAGAGAGGAACTGAGCTGAAAATGGGTCGTGCCGAACAAAAGTTTAAAATAAGCAAAGTATAAAGTAAAATATATAGAACTGAGCTTTATTGTCTCTTATTGTATATGTACAGAGCCCCTAGTGTGGGGGTATATGGCCACTAAGCCTGCATCAATGATGATTTTGTACCGAACTCGTCTATCCGCGTTCGTGGTCTTTAATGACCTATTCCGAAATTTTTGGCCGGTGAAGCCATTTTACTGTGGGGCAGTCAAAGCGGCCGCACAGTCCTCCGCTTGGGGGAGGGGCACATCAATGCTTCCCCTTCAAAGAGATGATGCCTCGTGGACCGGGCATCTTAAGCATTAGAGATGCATAATGCGGTATTGCGTTAAAGCGGGCAAAAGCTTCGCGTCCCAGTAGTGCTTGATAGCGACTGGAGAATGGGACGATGTGGAAGGTCAGCTTTTCGCGGCAGAAGTTATCGGTAGAGCCGAATATAACTTCGAGCCGGAGAAAACCCATGCAATGGGTGTCCGGACCAGGCGTGACCCCTTGAAAGGCGGTTTTGCTGTGGCGGATTCTTGCTGGGTCTATCCCCATGTGGCGGATTGTGTCCTGATATATCAAGTTTAGTCCACTGCCGCCGTCCATAAGGACATTTGAAAACTGGAGTCCGCCAATTATTGGATCGAGTACCAAGGCAGTCCAGCCTGCGTTCCTGATACTTCTAGAATAATCCAGCTGATCGAAGATGATTGGTTTTGACAACCAATGGCGGGACCCCTTTGGGATAGGTTGTATGGTGCGTACCTTTATGGGCGCCGCACGTTTTGTTATGTGAAGTAAGTTTACCGTTTTTACTTCTTGTGGGAAGTTCTTTTGTTTCCTGGTGCTCTGCTTTTGGGGTTCATCCTCGTCTTCGCTTGGTGTGTCGAGCCCCTTGTGTTCGGCATTGAGTCTGCCAGATTGTTTGAAAACCCAACAATCTCTGTGGGTATGGTTAGCAGGCTTACCGGGGGTACTGTGTATTTGACATATCCTGTCCAGGATTTTTTTTAAGTTGGATGGATCATCCCTGTTATCCTGGAGGGGTGGCTTTGTCTGATTCTGTCATGAGCTTTTGAATCTGGCATTGACTGCCGTGCTCTTCGGACTTTTTTCCTTAGTCCAGCGACGGTCCTTGTTGCGTCGCGGTTTTCCATTTCTATCCCTAGTTTCGGATGTACTTGGGTCGCTGGGGCTGCATCTTGCCAACTAGCTGTCCTCTCCTGCACAAATGCGGGTCATGAGGCTTGTTAGTGTGGCCATTGTTCTTGGCTTTTCTTGGCCGAGGTGTCTGGCGAGCCATTCGTCTCGGACGTTATGCCTGAAAGCTGCTAAGGCTTCGGCGTCTGGACAGTCGACTATATGATTCTTTTTAGTGAGGAATCTATTCCAGAATTGCCGAGCTGATTCTTCGGGCTGTTGAGTTATGTGACTAAGATCGTCTGCATCCGGAGGGCAGACATAGGTCCCTTGAAAATTTGCTCGGAAAGCGTCCTCGAGTTCTTCCCAACTTCCGATTGTGTTTTCGGGAAGGCTTTTAAGAAAATGTCAGGATGGCCCTTTAAGCTTAAGGGGTAAGTATTTTATGGCGTGGAAGTCATCTCCTCTAGCCATATGTATGTGGAGGATATAATCCTCGATCCAGACTCCAGGGTCTGTTGTTCCATCATATGCCTCTATGTTTACGGGTTTGAATCCCTCTAGAAATTCATAGTCCAGGACCTCATCAGTGAAACATAGGGGGTGTGCGGCGCCCCTGTATTTGGGTGTGCCGGATTCTAATGATGGCTTTATTGCATTGCTTATGAGAGCTTGCTTTCTTGGCCCGTAAATGGACCTGACCGGGCCCTGATGCGAATCCTTAAGTGGGTCGCATGCCGATTTAAGTGCGGCGTCGCTTTCCGCTTTATGCTGGCCATGGGGTCGTCTATCCGACCGTGTGGCTTTCTTATTTTTTGAATGCGAGGGCTCTAGGGCCTCTTCGTCGAATTCGGGCAGTAGCTTTCTCTTCGGGTAGCTTGTAGTGCGGCGGCTGTCGCCATATTTATTTGCGGTATTGATTACTTTGCTCCATCGGATCCTGAGTGCATCTTCCGCTGTTTTTAGCTTCCACTTCAGCTTTTTCAGGCTGCGTGCTGTTGCAACAAGCCTCTTGTGGAGATTCTTCTGCTTCGTGGATTTATCCGGCGTAAGGTCGTCCGAAGTGCCGTTTTCGCCGGGGGAGGGATGTTTGGTTTCTCTATTCGTGTTGCCCTGTTCGGACAGTTGCTCTAAGGCCTGCCCGTCGTCTACCGGCTCATCCTTCTCTATGGCTGGGTCTTTAACGAGGCGGGGCTTGGGTCGGCGTTTACGCCGATGCTTTGATTGCTTTTCGAGGGATCGGTCCCCCGTTCCATCCCCTTTTTCCTCGTTGTCGTTTCCTTTAGGGGTATCCACGATGTACACATCATGAGATGGGATGGCTGTCCAATGCCCTATGGGCGTTGGCTCATCTGTATCTCCTACATCGTCGTCCATGCTGTCGATGTGTGGGGAGTCGAAGTTGAGCACGTTGTTTAAATTGTCGACAGTGGCTACCAAGTGGGTGGTGGGTGGGCTTTGAATTTCTTCATCGTCCGTATCCCATCCTCGCTGACCATAGTCCGGCCAGGGCTCTCCTGATAAAGAGAGAGACTTTAGAGAATTCAGGATGTCGCCAAAAGGCGAGTGCTGAAAGATGTCCGCGGCGGTGAACTCCATTATCGGCACCCAATTGGGGGGTTCGGAGTTCGGAAAGGAATCCGGCTCCTTGGAGTCACGGGCCGTGCGGAACGCGGGGCTGACGTTCGGCTCGATCGCCTTTGAGATCGTAGCCCCCGAGGTGACGTCCAACCGCTCATTCTCGATTGGTGCAATAGGCTCCGAATAAAGGGTCGGAACCGGTGCTTGTGTGGCCTCCAGGGCACTGTTCGGCGGCAGTACTAGATCATGCCTCTCGACACAGTGCGGCGCGCTCAGCTATGGCTTGAATCCGTCGAAGATCAAATCCCGCGGGTGTCTGCAGTGTAGTTTAAGCTTCCAAACCTAACCTGATGGCCAGGGGCGTAGCTTTCGATCTGCTCCAGGTGGCCAAGTGAATTGGCCCGCAGTGCGAAGCCGCCGAAGACGAAGATCTGTCCGGGGAGAGAAGTCTCACCCTGGACCGCATCGTTGTTGATGATCAAAGGAGCCATCGGGCCTAAAAGTGACGACACAGAGGAACTCTCAATGAAAGCACCAATGTCGGTGTCAAAACCGGCGGATCTCGGGTAGGGGGTCTAATGTATAAGTACAAAGACTAATTAATAATCTAATTATTTTGTCATACTAGTCTAGAAATAATAAACTACAGAAGTATAAAAAGAAAAAAACAAAGAAAGATACCTTTATAAGATAAAGAAAAGACTTCTTCGGAGAGAGGGGACAACTTCCAAAAGTCCCGTCGGAGACAAGAAATAATTTTTCTTTAGTGAATCTAGTCAAACCAAAATATTGATTTAACCCGAATCGGATGATTTTTGGGAGCTCTATGGGTCTATATTTATAGGTGGAAAAGAGGTTTAGGGGTCAAAGTGGCACGCCCTCGATGCGGCTATATCTCCGACGCGTCGAAGCACGACTTAGAGGCATAACCGCATTGAAAGCAATGTCGCAAGTGAGGTAATCTTCACACAACCCATGTAATACATAAGGGAAAGAGATACGTAGTTGGCTTACAATCGCCACTTCACACAATTACATGAATAAAGCATTACATCATCCAAATACAATCAAGGCCCGACTACGGAACAAAAATAAAAGAATACTACCCCAAATGCTACACAGATCCCCGATCGTCCCGACTAGGCTCCACTACTGATCAATTAGCACGAAACAACACAAAGGACAAGATCTTCATCGAGCTCCTCCTTGAGCTTGGCTGCGTCATTTGCACGGTTTAACGGCACCTGCAAGCTGGTTTTGGAAGTATCTGTGAGTCACGGGGACTCAGCAATCTCGCACCCTTGTGATCAAGACTATTTAAGCTTATCGGTAAGGTAAAGGTATGAGGTGGAGCTGCAGCAAGCGACGAGCATATATGGTGGCTAACATACGCAAATGAGAGCGAGAAGAGAAGGCAAAGCACGATCGAGAAACTATGATCAAGAAGTGATCCTAGAACAACCTACGTCAAGCATAACTCCAACACCGTGTTCACTTCCCGGACTCCGCCAGAAAGAGACCATCACGGTTACACACGTGGTTGATGTATTTTAATTAAGGTCAACTTCGGGTTTTCTACAACCGGACATTAACAAATTCCCATCTTCCCATAACCGCGGGCACGGCTTTCGAAAGTTCAAATCCCTGCAGACTCACGGTCAACGAAGGAATAGACCTCCTCCTGAGACATTCCGATCAGACTCGGTATCCCGGTTCTACAAGACATTTCGACAGGGTAAAACTAAACCAGCAACACCGCCCGAATGTGCCGACAAATCCCGACAGGAGCTGCACATATATCGTTCTCAGGGCACACTCATATGAGCTCTCCATACAACTAAAACCAAACCTCGAGTTTCCCCGAGGGGGCGCTGCACAAGACTCTAGTTTGGACCAACACTCAGAGGAGCACTGGCCCGGGGGGGGGGGGTAAAATAATGATGACCCTTGAGTCCGCGAAACCCAAGGGAAAAAGGCTAGGTGGCAAATGGTAAAACCAATGTTGGGCATTGCTGGAAGAGTTTTATTCAAGGCGAACTGTCAAGGGGTTCCCATTATTACCCAACCGCGTAAGGAACGCAAAATCCGGGAACATAACACCGATATGACGGAAACTAGGGCGGCAAGAGTGGAACAAAACACTAGGCATAAGACCGAGCCTTCCACCCTTTACCAAGTATATAGATGCATTAATTAAATAAGGTATATTGTGATATCCCAACAAGTAAACATGTTCCAACAAGGAACAACATCTCCATGTTCCAACAAGGAACAAACTTCAATCTTTACTTGCAACTAACAACGCTGTACGAGGGGCTGAGCAAAGCGGTAACATAGCCAATCGACGGTTTGCTAGGACAAGGTGGGTTAGAGGCTTGGTTCAACAATGTAGGAGGCATGATAAGCAAGTGGTAGGTATCGCAGCATAGGCATAGCAAAAGAGCGAGCAACTAGCAAGCAAAGATAGAAGTGATTTCGAGGGTATGGTCATCTTGCGTGAGATCCCGCAAGGAAGGAGAACGAGTCCATGAAGAACATAAACTGACATAGTCGAACGGTTCCTCACAAACGCGATGTTATCGGAACCAACCCGAGGAAGCCACACCGGAAAGAAGCAAACAATCATGGTAAACAACCACCACATAAGCATGGCATGATGCACAAACAATTATGGTGCATGTCCGGTTTAATGAAGCATGGCATGGCAAAGTGCACAAATAACCCTACGAATTAAGTGGAGCTCAACATGCAACTCCGTTGCATATTGACGAAACACCACATGACTTATTTAGTTCGATCTCGTTTATGTACCCAACAAGATTAAATGTTGTTAGCATGGCAAGAGGTGAAGCAAATGAAAACTACCTATCTATTCAAGGTTAAATGAGGCCGGAAGCAACGAACAACAATTCTGGAAACTCCTCATGAGCATATTATAGATTTGGTACTGTTCTGTCCTAAACATAGTTTTAGAGTTGTTAAACATGCAAAGTGAAGCCACCATGTTAAACTAGGCAAAATTCTACCCCATTTACATATAAGGATTATTTAATTCGGAGCTACGGTTATTTAGTTATGAATAAAAGCATTTTATCAAGTTATTTAAGCGAATTTAAACAAACAGCATTTTAAACATCTCAAACATGCATGAAAGTTGGATATTGTGAAACTAGATGAAATTCTAATCAAGTTTCATATATAATTTATTTAGATCCGATGCACGGTTGTGAAGTTATTAAAAGCATGAAACTAGGGGGTTTTCTGTAAAACTGCAATTCCCTAGAAATTAGCTAAATTCACAGAGACTGAAAAAAAAACATCCACGGGATGAAACTGGTGCAAGTCTGGGCCAACTGAAAAAAAACAAAAGGGACGCTGCTGGGGGAGCGTCTCACCATGGGCCAAGGCCCAGCTAGCAGAGCAGCAGCAAGCCAGCGAGATTTGGCGAAGAGGAGGCAGGCTGGGCCTGGCTGGCGACGCGGTTCAGCGAGGCAGGACTGGTTAACGTGGGCGGGCGAGGCGCTCGTCCTCTGCGCGACGCAGAGTTGCGGGCGGCGCCTGGAACAGAGCTCCGGCGAGCGAGGCGAAGGGGCGGCGAGGCGAGGGGCTTGACGCGGGCTCCCGACGACTCCAGGCGACGAAGGGCGATGAGGAGTAGGGCGCGAGGCGAGAGGACGGCGTGAGGACGCCGGCGAGCTCGTTCGTCTCTGACGAGAGGAAGCAGGCGCAGCGGGACTTGCAGCGTCGGTGGACCTCCAGGAAGAAGATGGCGGCGACTGGGCGGAGCTGTGGCGAGGAACGACAGCTCGGCGGTGGGATCCGGTCACGACGGGCCTGCAGGCAGCGGATCCGCGCGGGACTTGAGGCGGCGCGACGAACTTGATGGCCGGCAGAGAACGAGAGAAACATGAACTCAGGGAGCTAGAGAACCAAGAAAAAACGAACAAGAGGAGAGGGAGAAGAAGCATGGGCACCAGGGCACTCATCTCCGGAAATGGCGGCGCTCCAAACTGCGGTGGTGGCGCTCGTGGCTCCAGCGTGGAGGCCTCGGGCTCCTCTCGAGCGGGCACGCAGATGCCTGCTGGCGGTTGCGGGAGCTCAGGGGGCTCCCCTGGCTGTTAGATGCTAGATTCGGCGGTCAAGATTGGCAAGAGGGGCTGGATCTGGTTTGATGGATTGGGGAAACGATATAGGAAGGATAGCTGCGCGTGGGTTGGCTCGGGTGAGATCCCGAGGAAGATGCTGCTGGCGGCGACGCGAGGGACAACTACCTAGAATTTAGGGTTAGTCTAGAAATGGACAAAGGGGACACTATATATAGCGATTCAGATCAGTTTAGGGCGGTTTGGTCCCTCTGATCGTAATCGGACGTATTCGGAAAAATAGACTAGGGGCCCAATTAACAAAACAGAGACGTTTTGTAGATGTTTGGGGATGTTTTGGACACAACGGTGACGACTGCTCGGGTCGGGTCCGGGATAGCTTTCGGGCGCGGGCGCGAGAAGGGCCGCGGGCATAACCGAGAGAGCCTAGGTTAGATCTGGCGGTAGTTAGTGGACTGTGCAGAAGGTCTCAGGCTGAGAGAATAGAAGAGAGGCCTGGCGACTGTTTCCGGAGACCGAAAACGTCTGACGATAGACCGACTATATTGCCGCTATAGTTATCCGTTGGGGCATCAAACGATCTCCGAATGCGATGAAACTTGACAGACGGTCTATCTACACTATAATAAGACCACACGTCAACTCTCATCCCATTCCGAGAACATTTTCCGGCCACTTATAAAATAATATTTCGGACATGTCGCGGGCGCGTGCAAGTGTGGCTAGGCTCAGAACGGACAACAGAAAGAACTGGGTGATCCGGACGGATGCAAGTTTTGAAAAAACATGATGATACAATGCACATGATGACAAGATGAAATGCAACACGCAAGAAAATGACATGGCAATGACAACGAATAACTGGAAGACACCTGGCACATCGGTCTCGGGGCGTTACAACACTCCACCACTACGAGAGGATCTCGTCCCGAGATCTAGAATGGCACCGGAGGGAAACGGAAAAGGAAGAGAAGAGGTAAAACTAATTGCTTCTTTGACAAACGAGTGAAACCACAACCTTGAGAGGTTGAATAAATTTGAGAAAGAACACAACGAAGGTGAATAAGGTCGAAAAAACTCCTTTAGAAAAGAGTAACAAAGAACATTGCGAAAAGACCTTGAGGTTGAAGGGCAAGATAAATATTGAAACCACTCCAGTTGGAACAAGATAGAAAAAGATTAAGAATGATATAATTTGGGCAGCATTCCGACTGAAAAGAAATGGAATTGAATAAGATCTTGGTAAGATGAAAAGATACTTGATGAAATCACAACATACATCCTCCGGAACTATTGAATGCATGGAACAATGGGTAAGAAAGATCTCAGACAACGCTCCAGTTGAGAAGATATGCAAGGCTTGATAAGGCGAAAAGAACTAGAAGAGATGACACCACACTCCGGTTAGATGGATAAGCACAGGAAAGAACATGATCTTTGACAAAACGAAAAGATGGGTTGAAGAGAGCAACATCGCAAAGCCTCCGGAACAAAATTAAGAATGGAATGGAATGAACGAAGGGAAACAAGATCTTGAGGGAGCACGCTTACAACAAATGCTAGAACGGAGTTGTTGGAAAACCAACAACGAAAAGAATAAGCTTGATACGGTCTTATGGAATACAACTCAAAATATGAGGTGACAACCAGCCACTCACGGGAAAAAGAATTGGGTTGATAAGAACAAGGGGACGAGAAAGTATATCGCACCGGAAAGGATAAATGAAGAACTTGGATCATTTATAAGCACCATAATAGCAACCATCCTTAGGGAAGGCTTAAGGTGAAATATAACCCAAGATAACTCCAAGCAAGAGATTGATGGCTTTAAAATACCTCATTCATGACAACATGTGAATCATGAAACATGAATTCAAATTATCAAGAATGACATAACACCACCTCCAATGATACGGAAGAAAGAATTGCACTCCGGATAGCAAGATGAAGAAAACTTGAGCTTCTTAGCAAAGAATGTCGATGAACACTTCGAGAAAGAATTAAATCCTTGATTAATCCATCATGTAGAACCTCCATGAAGAAACTCCGGTAATAAAAGAATAATCACACGAAGGAAAAAGAAGTTGAAAACACAAGGTGAATCCTTGTACCGATTTAGATGAATCTCCGTGGTGCACCAATTGAAAAAGGTTGGGACTCCAAGAAAAAGAGGAGATGAAACAATTGAAAACCGAGAGCTTGATGAGCCTCTGGAATAAGGAATTACTCACTTGATGAAGCAAGAATAAAAATTACGTTATGCGTATCCATCACCAATTTAAATTGGTGACAATCAACGGACCGCATACGACTTATTCTCGTAGAAAGGATTAAGATAGATATTACATCAGACTTGGGAAGGTCTTCAATGAAACACCGGTAGGATTGAAACAACGAATGAATTTGTATGATAGCGAAAGAGAAGCACTCTTGAACGAACCACCATAAGAATTGAAAAAGAACGAATAAAACATGAAGAAACACCAGGAAGGATTAGCAAATAAACGAAGATGCTTGAGAGAATTTAGATCCATGAGAACGAAGAGATCACGAACTGATTAGAGATCACTTGGACGATGCACCGGTAAGATTTAGAGAAAGAGAGCTGAAAGGTGAGAATGAACAAATCTTAGATGATGGACTCCGGATAACAAACTGAGAAGACTCTTGAATTGCTCCGGATAGGTGAAAAGAATTCTCACAATCAAAACAATTATGAGAGGATGGCAACAAGCTAGAATCACGAATCTTGAAAAGAATGGAGCAAGATTAAGAGAAAAACTTCTTCAGTCTTCAAATGACGATGAGAAACACCACCGTGAATTGTTGAGGCACTCCGGAATGAATAATGGAAAGGTTGAGCCAATGATGAAAAGAATTTGAAAGATCTTAGAGGAGGACATCTGACTGATGGCAATTCATTCTTACATCAAACTTCGAAAAGAATTTTAAGGATATCTCTGGGAGAATTAGAAGAGTCAGGTAAGATCCTGGGAAAAGACCTGTGGGTTGGGGCCCACTCAAAAGAAACACCGTTTGAATGATTACTTGAAAGATATTGCACCGGTTGAATTAAATGACTTGAAAGAGATAACATCCTCGGAAGAGTTTGAATGAAAGCAGAGTGGAAACACGAATCTTCGAGATATCTGGAGCACTCGGGAACAAATGGATAGCGAGAGGTGAATTAATATGAGGTGCACCGGCAAGAGAAAACATTTGGAACAAGGAAAACATATGATCGACAAGGCTTGACTTGAATCCACCGGAGAAGAAAAGAACAAAGAATGATAAACTAGAAGCTCCGTTAGGATCTTCATGAGAATCACCGGATAAGAATATTTAAGGAAAAAGAATGGAGAGGCTTCTCATCAATAAGATGATACTAGATTAAGAAATCTGAGTCGTCGAAGAAAAAGGGTGGGTGGGCGGGAAAACAAAGACAATTGGAACTGATGAAACAAACACCGTTGAGAAGAACTGATACTTTATCTTGCGGATGTTGCAATGATTGGATCCACTTGAAGAGAAGTACACCGGTTAAAAAGGATGACATGGCAATCTCGATGATCATGAAGGATTAATATTCACATACAAATATGAGAACCCCGCTTAGAAAAGGTATGGAATCAACATTTGACTTCGAAGCAACTCGAATACCACAATTGAAAACAAAACAAAGGATTGGCTTGCAGAATAAGCCAGAACAAACATATGATAGAGATTTCGTACGAAGTTTTCGTGGTGGGGCCTACATGGGCTCGATCGTACAACACCATCATGTACAAGGCAGTGCACATGACATACGAAGCGTCCCCGAGTCGGCATAGCCAAGGACTCTTTAAGACACAACGAGACCACTGTAAAACCGACCATGAATAGGCGGACCACTAGACGTCGAACCCCAATTTCATATCATACATCTGTCGGAAAGATATCCTAAGATCTACTTGAATTCCCACCTATGAAACTCCCGAACCTTTCCGGTTATGCAATCAGGTGTTGGGGATACAGGGGAAGCATAATATCTCACCCAAAACTCGCAAATCCTACATCCAACTGTATCCATCCTTCAACACATAACCAAGAAACCTTCGGAAATCGTCTACCTCAACCTTCGAAAAGCATCCGTTATACAAGTTATGGCAATACTCCCGAACTCCCGCCCCAGTACTGGGTGGCGTCGAGGTTATCTCACCAACGAACTGCATGAAAGAGATTTTCGATGTCGGCGTACTAAACTCAGGTATTCCAGAACTGCAACAATAAAATTGTGACGACAACACCTCGGAGGTCAACTCCCCGGGACACTGCCACAAAACCCTTGACAGGAGGCACCAAGACAATGTTCTCGTCACAAAACCATCGGAACGATTCCAAGATACCCGCGTGATCCTAAAATTTTTTTTAGTGAAATTTGAGAAGAGAAGAGTCAAAACTCTACGTCAGGATGCCTTACCAGAGCGATGAGGAGACTGGGAAGTAAAAAAGAATTCCTAAACTCTCCGATATATATAATTCCTAAATGACTCAAAACATTTTTCTAGACTCAACTCGTCCGCTAATTCGATCAAGCAGTGGGGGCTCCTAAGGTCGGGGAAGGCTCTGATACCAACTTGTCACACCCTCGATGCGGCTATATCTCCCACGCGTCGAAACACGACTTAGAGGCATAACCGCATTGAAAGCAATGTCGCAAGTGAGGTAATCTTCACACAACCCATGTAATACATAAGGGAAAGAGATACGTAGTTGGCTTACAATCGCCACTTCACACAATTACATGAATAAAGCATTACATCGTCCAAATACAATCAAGGCCCGACTACGGAGCAAAAATAAAAGAAGACTACCCCAAATGCTACACAGATCCCCGATCATCCCGACTGGGCTCCACTACTGATCAACTAGCACGAAACAACACAAAGGACAAGATCTTCATCGAGCTCCTCCTTGAGCTTGGTTGCGTCATCTGCACGGTTCAACGGCACCTGCAAGCTGGTTTTGGAAGTATCTGTGAGTCACGGGGACTCAGCAATCTCGCACCCTCGTGATCAAGACTATTTAAGCTTATGGGTAAGGTAAAGGTATGAGATGGACCTGCAGCAAGCGACTAGCATATATGGTGGCTAACATACACAAATCAGAGCGAGAAGAGAAGGCAAAGCACGATCGAGAAACTATGATCAAGAAGTGATCCTAGAACAACCAACGTCAAGCATAACTCCAACACCGTGTTCACTTCCCGGACTCCGCCGGAAAGAGATCATCACGGTTACACACACGGTTGATGTATTTTAATTAAGGTCAACTTCAGGTTTTCTACAACCGGACATTAACAATTCCCATCTTCCCATAACCGCGGGCACGACTTTCGAAAGTTCAAACCCCTGCAGGTGCCACACCCTAGCTAGTTCAAGCATTAGAGTGTGCATCATGTTTAAATTTCTCTTAAATTTGAAATGGGGAAAGCAGAAACCCCCAACACCCCCCTGGAAACAACTAGGGTTTACTAAAATTATTTTCGGTGAACCTGAAATGCCCTTCTAAAAAGTTCACCCTCTTTGTCTTGGGTTAGAACCTCTGGCAAAATTGGTGCACAATTTTCTAGGTCAACAGAAGGTCATTGAATTAAATCATAAGTATTTGAATTTGGGCATTTAAATGCTATAAAATAATTTAAATGCTCAAATAATTCTGGAAATAAATGTTTGCTGTTGGAAATATTCTAAACAGAGCCCACAATTATTTTCAGGATTTTCGGAAACGTTTTAGTATTTTAATTAAAGCCCAACAGTTGCAGTTAAATAGAAAAAACAGAAACAAATCAAAAAAAAGAGAGAGAGGGAGCCCACCTGGGCCTTACCTGTGCTGGCCCAGCCACCTAGCTCGGCCCAGCCGACTGGCTTGCTAGTCGTCGTCCACCTCCCGCCAGGAGGACACGGAGCGCGTGGCCGGCGCCCGCGGCCACGCGCCGGCCACCTCCTGCTTCTGCCGACATCCTGGAGACGTCCAGGCATGCCACGCGACCCCATGTCCCCCTCTCGTCCTCGCTCACTCTCCCCTTGGCTCCCTCACTCTCTCCCGCGATGCCCGAGCGCGTTCCTCGCCGCCGTTTGCCGTAGACGATGCCAGAGCCACCCCCTCGCCCCTCCGACAAGCCAAATCGCTCCGCCGCGACGCCCTCGCCCTCCCCACCGAGCCACGCTTCGCCGGAGGCCCTGCATCGCCGCTATCGCGCCATCTTCAACCTCGGTACCCGCCGGACGCCGTTCATTGATTCACCTCACTCCGGTCGCCCCCGAGCCCACTAAGCTGCTCATCGACCTCCCTGTGAGCTCCGCCGCCTTTCCCCTCTTCTTTCCCATGCATTTGCACCCTCTAGGCCATAGTTCCACCATGGCCGAAGCTCGTCTCCGCTCAAGCTTGTCGCCGGCGTCGCTCCGGCGACCATTTGGTCCTCCCGTGCTACGCAACATGCTTGCCGCATCGCGTAGTGCCTCACTAGCACCTTAGTTTTCGCGTTTGCACGCCGCAGCCCAAACCTCGCACATGGTCGAACTCCGGCCGCCGCCTTGGAGCTCGCCGTCGTCGTCTCCGGCCACCGTAGGCCCGGCCTCCACCACCACTAGATGCGCGACTGCAAGAGCTCTCCAACTAGCCCAAGAACGGCCTCGCCCGTGCCCTGTGGGTGTTTTCCGAGACGCACCATCGTCTCGGGCCTCGCCGGCGTCAAGTCGCCGGCAAGTTTGACCCAGTTTGACA
>NC_041382.1:371296778-371306688 GCF_002162155.2 Triticum dicoccoides
GCTGAGTCCATGACAGGTAGGGCCGGTCTGCTAACTAATCTAGGATTAGCTTTAACTAATTTTAATTAAATCAGTCACTGACATGTGGGCCCAGGCCCCACTGACAGCTAATTAGTGTTAATCTAATCCTGTTAATTAGCTGAGAGGCTGACACAAGGGGCCCACCAGTCAAGTTTGACCTGGGCTGGCGCCTTTGACCTGCTGAGGTCAGCATGATGCAATGCTGATGCAGTAATGCATTTTCTAGATTTATTTTTATTCAGGAAATTCCAGAAAATAGTCAAAACTTCTAAAAATCATAGAAAATCAACCATAGCTCCAAATACAAAGATTTATATATGAAAAATGATCAGAAAAATTCAATCTATCCATCTGTAATGGTTTCATCCATGACAAAACAAGTTTACCTTGCTGTTTAAGCAGAATAAGGAAATGCACTATTAAAGCCATGTTTAATAAGCTAATAATTGAATCTTTGATTCAAATAAGCACATTCCTTTCTGTTATAGCTTGCATTAGGCCAAGACACATTCATATTGCCATGTCATAGCATGCATCATATTGTTGCATATCGTCATGTGTTGATTGTGTTCCGATGTGTTCTTCATGGTAGGTTCTGCCTCCGAGGATATTCACGAGTATCCAACTGAAGGGCAGTATCCCACTACCACTCCATCAGGCAAGCAACCCATTGATCATTCTGATACAAACCCATGCTCTCGCTTCTGCTCTTGTTTACTGCATTAAGACAACGCGATTCAAACTGCTGTGTGCTACGGTAGTTGAACCCTTATCCTTTGCATGACCTGTCATTGCCACAGTAACTAGATGAAACCCACTAGCATGTGTAGGAGTTGATTCAGCCATGTATGTGATTCCTACCTTGCTATGCCTGCTATGCTTAGAGTTGTGTCAGGTCTGGTTCATCTGGGTGATGGGCTAGAGTGAAATGCTTGTGTCGGTAATATGAGGGATGTGTTGAACATGTTTTGGTAAAGGTATCGATGAGAGGCCATGTAGGAGTACATGGTGGGTTGTTTCATTGAGGCCGTCCATAAGAACTGAGATCTGTATGTGTGATTTAAGATGCAGTTACTACCATGCATTGGGATCCTTAATTGACCCTCTCGGCTTCTTAATCACACTAGTACTCTGTCCAGGAGTTGCAAATAGTTTCTGGTGTTTGTAGGTTATGTGTTGGCGGCCGTGCGTAGCGCTGACCCTAGGGGTGGGCTATGTTGCGGTAGATACACCGTGGCACGGTGTACCGAGTCACCCGTTTGGTGTCTCGGGAACCCTGTTCACATCGTTCGGGGCCGTATGTGGAAACCTCGGCCGGACTCCCTGCGGATGGAACCTGGATAGGCGATAAACCTGGACTAGAGACTTAAGTGTTTAGGTAGGCCGTGGCCGACACCCTCGCTGGGCTTCCGCTTGAAGGTTGCCGAGTACATGTCATGTAAACGGCGGTAAGTGGTGAAAGCGTGTATGACAAAGTACACCCCTGCAGGGTATAAAACTATTCGAATAGCCGCGTCCGCGGTAAAGGACTACTTGGTTGCCTATACAGTTCATAGACAAGTTAATGGATACTACTAAAAGACTAAAGATAAGTGTGAGTACCGATGATGGCCCTCTCGTAGGATGACGAGGGAGGATCCCCAGTGGAGTACTGTGTTGGTGAGTAGTGGAGTCATGTGCGAAAACTATTTTACTGGTGGAGTTCCGTAGGATAGCTTAGCCAAGAGTCAAAGCTGGCTTGCTGCATTAACCCCACCACCTTCTTGAGAATAATCATGTATAGTAGGTTCTGATGTAAGACTTGCTGAGTACCTTTGTACTCATGTTTGCTTAATTACTGTTTTCAGATGACAACACCGCCCCCTCCGATGGGTTCTATGTAGACCTTGACGTCGACGAGTGACTAGCCACCCAGGTGGTGATCCTGGCCATGGAGGGCCCTATGTAGATAGACAGGCTTCGAGAAGCCTTCTTTCTTTCTAGTGTCTGTACTTAGACCGGTTGCTTCCGCATGTGCTTGTATGATTGTATGACTTGAGTGTCGGGTCATGTGACCCCTATCTGTATGAACATGTTATGTATGGCTCCCTGGAGCCTTTTAAATAAAGTACTTGAGTTCTAGAGTTTTGTTGTGATGCCATGTTGTATGTACTCATATCGGGCATATTGTGTGTATGATTGAAATGCTTGGTATGAGTGGGATCCGACAATCTAATTGTTTATCCTTGGCAGCCTTTCTTATGGGGAAATGTAGTCTAGTGATCCTCGAGCCATAGTAGTCCGCTACAGCCCGGTTCACCGGAGTCCTGCTAGCCCAGCACTATTGTTCAGGACACTTGACTGGCCGGCATGTGTTTCACTTCGTTCCTATGTCTGTCCCTTCGGGGAAATGTCACACGGTGACTTCCGGAGTCCTGCCTAGCCTGCTACAGCCCGGGTCCCCCGGAGTCCTGTTAGCCCAGTGCTACAGCCCGAAATCACTCGCTGATGACCGACATGCTCGATGTGATTCATGTATGCCTATCTCCATAGGTCTGTGCTGCTTTGGGTTCACGACTAGCCATGTCGGCCCGAGTTCTCTGTCATAATGGATGCTAGCGACACTATCATATACGTGAGCCAAAAGGCGCAAATGGTCCCAGGCCATGGTAAGGCGACACCCATGGGATACCGTGCGTGAGGCCGCAAAGTGATATGAGGTGTTACCGGCTAGATCGATGTGACTTGGAATCGGGGTCCTGACAGCGTTGGCATCAGAGCCGGACTGCCTGTAGGTTCGTTGAGCCAAACTGGTCGATGTCGAGTCTAGAAATGCTTTAGTTATATGTAGGGGAATTGATGTGGGAGGGAACGTAAGGCTCTTTTACTCCTTTACCCTATGCCTCTGATCTGAGTCATTCTCTTCTCATTCAACGTGGGTTAAGGACTAGGCTCTCTTCTTCTATCAGGTTCACGTGTTACTAATCCGTAGTAGCTTATAGGATTGTTGTTACAAGTCAGAGATCAGTTTCTACTATTCTTAGTATGTTGCTAATTGGATCAGAACCTTGATATGATGATGTTGAGTGGTATTGCGAACTGTTGTGGATGTCTCAAATCTTTTTCTGAGCATTTACAGCTGTTATGCTGTCCAATTTTCCCTAGAAATTCTGATGTCTTTGCATTGTGGTTGTGCTTTCAGATGGCCAACCGTGTTCAAAACAAGTGGTTCTCCTGACCCAGTGCCTCGACGTGCCCGGTCATACTGCTATGTTAGTCCGGGTGATGATCGAGACGGGTTACCGTTGGTATCCCGAATACACTGTCGAAGAGCAATTCCGAGACTTTAATCAAAGCCAATATTTCTGCACCGTCAGGATATTTCCTTCTTATCCTAGATCTATCGAGCCCCTTCACTGTTCCTATGGACTCGGGGTTACTGTTGAGATGGCTGTGCAGGATGCTGCCTATTCCATGATGACCATTATGCGAGTCCAGACTGGCCTGCTTCGGAACACCGACTTCCGTTACATGCGAGCTTCACTTCCGGGAGCGCAAGGGTATCTTCAGGCTATCTATGCTGACTCCACTCAGGAGGACTCATTAACTCGTACCACTGCTGAGATGCTCGAAGATAAGGACCGAGAGAATCGGGCCTTGAGGCTGGAGCTTTTCAATACCCGTGCTTATCATTGGGCCACATTGACTCGGTTTGCACCTGTGGTGCAAGCTGGATGTATGGATACAAGGGATCTGTATCCTGTGAGATCAGCTCTGCCAGACATGGTGGATTGGCGTGATGTGGGAGGCATCACCCCACCCCGTGGTCCCCGCAGGCCACCGTTTGTTAGTCCAAGACCTCATCCTAGTCCCTATGGTCCACAGGCTCCTCAGGACCGTCTATTCCCGGATGGTCATGTTGAACTTCCAGGCTATGGAGGTGACTTCTATGAGGACTACTATGGAGCTATCTGAGCTAGTAGTAGTACCACTAGTATTGTAATAGTTTTATCTCCACTGTCCTGTGTGACTTGTGGAATATGACTTGGCGTGTAGTCAATTCCGGAGGTGTAGACAAATAATGTATAGGAGCTTGGAATGCCTCCGATGAGATGTAACATCTTTCATCATAGTTGTACTGTAGCCTGGGCTTGTACTAAACTATGTATGATGTGTATGACCGTTGGTATATGTAACGCCCCGGACACACCCGCCGGTGGTCGTTACTCCTGGCGGGATCTAGACTGGCCCCACAGATCAATACTAGTCTTTTCTGCGCACTTTGTCCTCACTCGTGTGCACCCGGGAGCAACTTCCCGGTCGGTCACCCATCCTGACACTACTCCAAGCTAAGCACGCTTAACTTTGGAGTTCTGTCCGAATGGGCTCCCGGAAAAGAAGGAATTCCTTATTGATATGAGTAGTCTATCATCCCTAATAAGCCAGGCCATCACATACACCCCCACTCAGAGGAACCGACGTCCTCGTCGGGCCACAGGAACATTCCCTCTTGGCACATATGTCTGTGCTTCCAGTCCAGTACATGTGCCATGTCGTGTGCCACGATGGGTCACAAACGTCATGAACAACATGACCACGCACCTGTCCGCAACCATCCGTGTAACCGCGAGGGTCGGCTCTGATACCAACTTGTAACGCCCCGGACACACCCGCCGGTGGTCGTTACTCCTGGCGGGATCTCGACTGGCCCCATAGATCAATACTAGTCTTTTCTATGCACTTTGTCCTCACTTGTGCGCACCCGGGAGCAACTTCTCGATCGGTCACCCATCCTGACACTACTCCAAGCTGAGCACGCTTAACTTTGGAGTTCTGCCCGAATGGGCTCCCGGAAAAGAAGGAATTCCTTATTGATATGAGTAGTCTATCATCCCTAATAAGCCAGGCCATCATAGTATATATATGGCAGTTTTATATTACCATGACATACGGATGAACATCTCTGCATTCTGTGTTATACATTACATTCTGCACTCCTTGCTAAGTTTGAGCCATCCTTATCTAAACCATTGTCTTGTTTTCTCCTAGGATGGTCAACACCCGCAGCAACCCTGCTGCCTCGGAGCAGGGGGAAGCCAGTGCAGCTAGGGGTGAAAATCTGCCTCACCTGCCTTCTCTGGCCGAAGTGATGCTGGAGGCGGAAAGAAACAAGCGTGAGACCAACCGCCTGCTAGAGCGGATTGAACAGAACACTGCACGCCATCTGCGAAATGACTTGGTGTCAATCAATGACTTCATCAAGCTGTACCCACCAAAGTTTAACCATTCCGTCGAACCCCTCGACGCGGATGACTGGCTTCGCAGCATCACTCACAAGCTACGTTCTGCCAACGTAGCCGAAGCCGACAAGGTTACTTATGCTGCCTATCACCTCGAAGGCCCTGCTAGCCTTTGGTGGGAAAACTTCGAAGTTATGCGCCCGGTCGGCCAAATCACTACTTGGGCTGAATTCAGTGAGGCTTTCCGTGAGCATCACATTCCGGAAGGTCTCATGGATCGCAAGAGGGAGGAGTTCTGCAACTTCACCCAAGGAAGACTGAATGTGGATGCTTATAGTCGTGAATTTGGGAATCTGGCACGTTATGCCCCTGAAGAGGTATCTACTGACGCTAAGAAGCAGGCAAGGTTCCGCAAGGGACTTAGCCCTGAGCTTCGCCGCGATCTCCGTCTGCAGGAGTGCACATCCTTTCAGAAGTTGGTTAATAAAGCCATCAGTGCTGAGACAGGCCAGACTGATTATGACGCTTCACGCAAGCACTCCCGTGATTTTGGCTCTTCATCCGGCTCTGGAGCTCAGAAGCGCCGGGTGTGGATTCCAAGCACGGCACTGCCACCCAAGTTCATCCCGATGCCATCCTTTGAGGCGCCTCGTCCCAACCAGCAATTTGCACCGCCCAAGCCCTATGGTGGCCCTGCTGCTAATGCTGCTCCACGCCCCACTGTGGTGACATGCTTTAAGTGTGGAGAGCCGGGTCACTATAGTCGAGAGTGTCCCCAGAACAACAACCCCATTCAAACTGGAAAGTCTGTTGGCCGTGGTAAGCCCGCGGGAAAGACATTCTACGCCAAGCCGGTCACTACTGCCCGTGGCCATGTCAACTATGTTTCAGCCGAGGAGGCTCATGAGGATCCCAACGTCGTCCTTGGTACGCTCCTTGTTAACTGCCATCCGGCATCTGTTCTTTTCGATACTGGAGCATCTCATTCATTTATATCCGAGAACTATGCTCGATTGCACAACACGACATTCTGTGACATGCCCACTTCCATGGTAATTCAAACTACGGGTTCCAAATGGCAAACTTCTAGAGTAAGCCATGGGAACGAAATTCTTGTCGATAGACTTGTCTTCCTTGCATCATTAATAGCTCTCAAGTCCACGGACATAAACATCATCTTGGGTATGGGCTGGATGTCAGCTCATTATGCTAAGATCGATTGTGCCACTAGAACCGTTCAACTTACTCACCCATCGGGCGAGACAGTCAATGTCTTAACTCGAGTGGCCAAGCGCCAGCTTTACTCCCTCAATGCCAACCCTCTTCCAAACCTTGAGGATGTTCCAGTAGTCCGAGACTTTCCGGATGTCTTTCCAGAAGAACTGCCAGGTGTTCCACCTGACAGGGATGTTGAGTTTGTGATAGACCTTGTTCCAGGAACCGTTCCAATTTCTAGAAGACCTTACAAGATGGCACCCTTAGAACTAGCTGAGCTTAAGAACCAACTCGATGAGTCCTTGAAAAAGGGTTTCATCCATCCTAGTTCCTCTCCTTGGGCTTGCCCCGTCCTCTTCGTTAAGAAGAAGGATGGAACGGATCGAATGGTTGTGGATTACCGACCTGTCAATTTGGTCACCATCAAGAACAAATATCCGCTTCCTAGGATCAACGATCTGTATGATCAGCTCGCTGGATCCTCAGTCTTCTCCAAGATGGATTTGAGGTTGGGCTACCATCAAATCAAAATCAGAAACGGGGACATTCCCAAAACGGCCTTTGTTACTCGTTATGGCCAATACAAGTACACCATTATGTCCTTCGGTTTAACCAATGCCCCAGCCACCTTCTCCCGGTTAATGAACTCGGTCTTCATGGAGTATTTGGATAAATTCGTCGTAGTATACCTCGATGACATACTCATCTACTCCAAGAACGAAGAGGAACATGCCGAACATCTAAGGCTGGTATTGATGAAACTCCGAGAGCATCGCCTTTATGCCAAATTCTCCAAGTGTGAATTTTGGTTGCCAGAAGTGACCTATCTAGGCCATGTAATCTCTGGTAAGGGTATTGCTGTCAATCCCGAGCGAGTTCAAGCCGTCCTTGATTGGACTCCACCTGAGACGGTCAAGCAGGTTCGGAGCTTCCTTGGCTTAGCGAGCTATGGCCGCCGCTTCGTTGAGAATTTCTCCAAGGTTGCTAAACCTCTAACTGAACTCCTCAAGAAAGATAAAAAGTTCGAGTGGACTCCACAGTGCGAGTTTAGTTTTCAGGAACTGAAAAGACGCCTGACATCTGCTCCCGTACTGGTACCACCAGATTTCTCCAAGGACTTTATTATCTATTGCGACGCCTCGCGACAAGGACTAGGTTGCATACTCATGCAAGATCGTCAGGTAATTGCCTATGCTTCACGGCAATTACACCCACATGAGGAAAATTATCCCACACATGATCCAGAGCTTGCAGCTGTAGTCCATGCACTTAAAACTTGGCAACATTACCTTCTCGGTAATCGTTGCGAGATCTTCACCGATCACCAAAGTTTGAAATATATCTTCACCCAACCAGATTTGAATCTCAGGCAAAGACGTTGCGTTGAGTTGATCTTGGATTACGATTTAGGAATAACTTACACCCCGGGCAAAGCCAATGTCATGGCTGATGCGCTAAGCCGTAAGTCCTATTGTAACAACCTGATGTTACAACAAAGTCACCCACTTCTCCATGAGGAATTTCGTAAGCTTAATCTTCACATTGTTCCTCGAGGTTTTCTATCCACGCTGGTAGCGAAACCTAACCTTATGGATCAAATCATAACCGCCCAGCGGTATGATAAGGGCATATCCCGAATTAAGGAAAACATCGCTAGCGGAGTTGCTAAATGTTTCTCCATGGATGAGCGAGGTGCTGTCTTCTTCGAGAACCGTTTGGTGGTTCCCAAGAAACAACATCTACGCCAGTTGATCCTTAAGGAAGCTCATGAATCCCCTCTCACCATTCATCCCGGTAGTACTAAAATGTATCAAGACCTACGCTAGAGGTTTTGGTGGACTAGGATGAAGAGAGAAATCGCTCAATACATTGCTAATTGCGACGTTTGCCGTCTTGTTAAAGCAGAGCATCAACGGCCTGCTGGCACCCTTCAACCTTTGGCTATTCCCGAGTGGAAATGGGATAAAATCAGTATGGATTTCATCACTGGGTTTCCCAGGACCAAGAGAGGGAATAATGCCATCTTCGTCGTGATCGACCGACTTTCCAAAGTAGCCCATTTCCTACCTATTCGTGAGAGTATCACCGCTAGCCAGCTAGCTGATTTATACATCTCCCGAATAGTGTCTCTTCATGGTGTTCCATTGGAAATTAACTCAGACCGTGGGAGTCTCTTCACCTCTCGATTTTGGGAAAGTTTCCAAAATGCTATGGGAACTTGTCTCTCTTTTAGTACCGCCTTCCATCCTCAATCAAGTGGTCAGGTAGAGCGAGTCAATCAAATTCTGGAAGATATGCTCCGAGCTTCTGTCATCTCGTTCGGAATGAGTTGGGAGAAATGCCTTCCATTCGCGGAGTTTGCTTATAACAATAGTTATCAAGCCAGCTTTGGGCAAGGCTCCTTTCGAAGTTCTTTATGGATGAAAATGTCGAACACCTCTTAACTGGTCAGAAACCGGGGAAAGACAACTCTTTGGCCCGGGTATGATTCAGGAAGCAGAAGAGCAGGTTCGCGTTATTCGTGAGAAATTGAAAACAGCCCAATCTCGTCAAAAGAGTCAATATGATCATAAACATAAGCCTATGATTTATGAAGTCGACGAGAAGGCTTACCTTCGGGTTACTCCGTTAAAGGGAACCCATCGTTTCGGTACCAAAGGCAAATTGGCTCCTCGTTACATTGGACCCTTTCACATTCTTGCCAAACGAGGAGAAGCTGCCTACCAATTGGAACTACCTCCGCATCTTTCCAGAGTTCACGATGTCTTCCATGTTTCACAACTCAGGCGTTGCTTCGCGGATCCTATCCGTGGAGTGGACCACGAAACGCTTGATCTACAAGATAACCTCTCCTATCGGGAATATCCCGTTCGTATCCTTGATCAAGCCGAGCGTACCACTCGACGTCAGAATATCATGTTTCTCAAGGTTCAATGGTCACACCATTCCGAGAAAGAAGCCACTTGGGAAAGGGAGGATCATCTTCGACTCGAGTACCCCACCTTCTTCCCGAAGGATCCTAAATCTCGGGATGAGATTCTTTTGAGTGGGGGTGAGTTGTCACACCCTAGCTAGTTCAAGCATTAGAGTGTGCATCATGTTTAAATTTCTCTTATATTTGAAATGGGGAAAGCAGAAACCCCCAACACCCCCTTGGAAACAACTAGGGTTTACTAAAATTATTTTCAATGAACCTGAAATGCCCTTCTAAAAAGTTCACCCTCTTTGTCTTGGGTTAGAACCTTTGGCAAAATTGGTGCACAATTTTCTAGGTTAACAGATGGTCATTGAATTAAATCATAAGTATTTGAATTTGGGCATTTAAATGCTATAAAATAATTTAAATGCTCAAATAATTCTGGAAATAAATGTTTGTTGTTGGAAATATTCTAAACAGAGCCCACAATTATTTTCAGGATTTTTGGAAACGTTTTAGTATTTTAATTAAAGCCCAA
>NC_041382.1:371307902-371311547 GCF_002162155.2 Triticum dicoccoides
GAATAGTGTCTCTTCATGGTGTTCCATTGGAAATTAACTCAGACCATGGGAGTCTCTTCACCTCTCGATTTTGGGAAAGTTTCCAAAATGCTATGGGAACTTGTCTCTCTTTTAGTACCGCCTTCCATCCTCAATCAAGTGGTCAGGTAGAGCGAGTCAATCAAATTCTGGAAGATATGCTCCGAGCTTCTGTCATCTCGTTCGGAATGAGTTGGGAGAAATGCCTTCCATTCGCAAAGTTTGCTTATAACAATAGTTATCAAGCCAGCTTGGGCAAGGCTCCTTTCGAAGTTCTTTATGGATGAAAATGTCGAACACCTCTTAACTGGTCAGAAACCGGGGAAAGACAACTCTTTGGCCCGGGTATGATTCAGGAAGCAGAAGAGCAGGTTCGCGTTATTCGTGAGAAATTGAAAACAGCCCAATCTCGTCAAAAGAGTCAATATGATCATAAACATAAGCCTATGATTTATGAAGTCGACGAGAAGGCTTACCTTCGGGTTACTCCGTTAAAGGGAACCCATCGTTTCGGTACCAAAGGCAAATTGGCTCCTCGTTACATTGGACCCTTTCACATTCTTGCCAAACGAGGAGAAGCTGCCTACCAATGGGAACTACCTCCGCATCTTTCCAGAGTTCACGATGTCTTCCATGTTTCACAACTCAGGCGTTGCTTCGCGGATCCTATCCGTGGAGTGGACCACGAAACGCTTGATCTACAAGATAACCTCTCCTATCGGGAATATCCCGTTCGTATCCTTGATCAAGCCGAGCGTACCACTCGACGTCAGAATATCATGTTTCTCAAGGTTCAATGGTCACACCATTCCGAGAAAGAAGCCACTTGGGAAAGGGAGGATCATCTTCGACTCGAGTACCCCACCTTCTTCCCGAAGGATCCTAAATCTCGGGCTGAGATTCTTTTGAGTGGGGGTGAGTTGTCACACCCTAGCTAGTTCAAGCATTAGAGTGTGCATCATGTTTAAATTTCTCTTATATTTGAAATGGGGAAAGCAGAAACCCCCAACACCCCCTTGGAAACAACTAGGGTTTACTAAAATTATTTTCAATGAACCTGAAATGCCCTTCTAAAAAGTTCACCCTCTTTGTCTTGGGTTAGAACCTTTGGCAAAATTGGTGCACAATTTTCTAGGTTAACAGATGGTCATTGAATTAAATCATAAGTATTTGAATTTGGGCATTTAAATGCTATAAAATAATTTAAATGCTCAAATAATTCTGGAAATAAATGTTTGTTGTTGGAAATATTCTAAACAGAGCCCACAATTATTTTTCAGGATTTTTGGAAACGTTTTAGTATTTTAATTAAAGCCCAACAGCTGCAGTTAAATAGAAAAAACGGGAACAAATCAAAAAAAGAGAGAGGGAGCCCACCTGGGCCTTACCTGTGCTGGCCCAGCCACCTGGCTCGGCCCAGCCGACTGGCTTGCCAGTCGTCGTCCACCTCCCGCCAGGAGGACGCGGAGCGCGTGGCCGGCGCCCGCGGCCACACGCCGGCCACCTCCTGCTTCTGCCGACATCTTGGAGACGTCCAGGGATGCCACGCGACCCCCATGTCCCCCTCTCATCCTCGCTCACTCTCCCCTTGGCTCCCTCACTCTCTCCCGCGATGACCGAGCGCGTTCCTCGCCGCCGTTCGCCGTAGACGATGCCAGAGCCACCCCCTCGCCCCTCCGACAAGCCAAATCGCTCTGCCGCGACGCCCTCGCCCTCCCCACCGAGCCACGCTTCGCCGGAGGCCCTGCATCACCGCTATCGCGCCGTCTTCAACCTCGGTACCCGCCGGATGCCGTTCATCAATTCGCCTTGCTCCGGTCGCCCCCGAGCCCACTGAGCTGCTCATCGACCTCCCTGTGAGCGAGGTGCTGTCTTCTTCGAGAACCGTTTGGTGGTTCCCAAGAAACAACATCTACGCCAGTTGATCCTTAAGGAAGCTCATGAATCCCCTCTCACCATTCATCCCGGTAGTACTAAAATGTATCAAGACCTACGCTAGAGGTTTTGGTGGACTAGGATGAAGAGAGAAATCGCTCAATACATTGCTAATTGCGACGTTTGCCGTCTTGTTAAAGCAGAGCATCAACGGCCTGCTGGCACCCTTCAACCTTTGGCTATTCCCGAGTGGAAATGGGATAAAATCAGTATGGATTTCATCACTGGGTTTCCCAGGACCAAGAGAGGGAATAATGCCATCTTCGTCGTGATCGACCGACTTTCCAAAGTAGCCCATTTCCTACCTATTCGTGAGAGTATCACCGCTAGCCAGCTAGCTGATTTATACATCTCCCGAATAGTGTCTCTTCATGGTGTTCCATTGGAAATTAACTCAGACCATGGGAGTCTCTTCACCTCTCGATTTTGGGAAAGTTTCCAAAATGCTATGGGAACTTGTCTCTCTTTTAGTACCGCCTTCCATCCTCAATCAAGTGGTCAGGTAGAGCGAGTCAATCAAATTCTGGAAGATATGCTCCGAGCTTCTGTCATCTCGTTCGGAATGAGTTGGGAGAAATGCCTTCCATTCGCAAAGTTTGCTTATAACAATAGTTATCAAGCCAGCTTGGGCAAGGCTCCTTTCGAAGTTCTTTATGGATGAAAATGTCGAACACCTCTTAACTGGTCAGAAACCGGGGAAAGACAACTCTTTGGCCCGGGTATGATTCAGGAAGCAGAAGAGCAGGTTCGCGTTATTCGTGAGAAATTGAAAACAGCCCAATCTCGTCAAAAGAGTCAATATGATCATAAACATAAGCCTATGATTTATGAAGTCGACGAGAAGGCTTACCTTCGGGTTACTCCGTTAAAGGGAACCCATCGTTTCGGTACCAAAGGCAAATTGGCTCCTCGTTACATTGGACCCTTTCACATTCTTGCCAAACGAGGAGAAGCTGCCTACCAATTGGAACTACCTCCGCATCTTTCCAGAGTTCATGATGTCTTCCATGTTTCACAACTCAGGCGTTGCTTCGCGGATCCTATCCGTGGAGTGGACCACGAAACGCTTGATCTACAAGATAACCTCTCCTATCGGGAATATCCCGTTCGTATCCTTGATCAAGCCGAGCGTACCACTCGACGTCAGAATATCATGTTTCTCAAGGTTCAATGGTCACACCATTCCGAGAAAGAAGCCACTTGGGAAAGGGAGGATCGTCTTCGACTCGAGTACCCCACCTTCTTCCCGAAGGATCCTAAATCTCGGGATGAGATTCTTTTGAGTGGGGGTGAGTTGTCACACCCTAGCTAGTTCAAGCATTAGAGTGTGCATCATGTTTAAATTTCTCTTATATTTGAAATGGGGAAAGCAGAAACCCCCAACACCCCCTTGGAAACAACTAGGGTTTACTAAAATTATTTTCAATGAACCTGAAATGCCCTTCTAAAAAGTTCACCCTCTTTGTCTTGGGTTAGAACCTTTGGCAAAATTGGTGCACAATTTTCTAGGTTAACAGATGGTCATTGAATTAAATCATAAGTATTTGAATTTGGGCATTTAAATGCTATAAAATAATTTAAATGCTCAAATAATTCTGGAAATAAATGTTTGTTGTTGGAAATATTCTAAACAGAGCCCACAATTATTTTCAGGATTTTTGGAAACGTTTTAGTATTTTAATTAAAGCCCAA
>NC_041382.1:371314487-371389145 GCF_002162155.2 Triticum dicoccoides
CTCTTATTCGTCTCCTGTTTTGCTTTATTAGCTCTATTAATATCATCTTTCAAAATGGAATCAGGAGTCATAGGAAGCAAAGTAATATTTTTATCCTTATGAACAAGAGTATAGTGATTGTTTCTACCATGGTGTACAGAATTTTTATCAAATTGCCATGGTCTACCAAGTAATAAGGAACATGCTTGCATAGGTACCACATCACAATCAACATAATCAGCATATGTAGAGATACTAAAATGCACACGAACAGTACGTGTTACCTTAACCTTGCCGCTGTTGTTGAACCATTGGATGTAGTAAGGATGTGGATGTGGTCTTGTGGTGAGAGAAAGCTTCTCCACCATCTCCATGCTAGCCAAGTTGTTGCAGCTCCCTCCGTCTATGATGACGCGCACAGAACGTTCCTTCACAACTCCCTTGGTATGGAACAAATTGTGCCTCTGATTTTGCTCAGCTTGTGTGACCTGCATACTCAAAACACGTTGAGCAACTAAACATTCATACCTGTCAGCGTCTTCAGGAGCCATGTATTGCGTCTCATGATCAGAATCATCTCCACCATGTTCTTCACGTGTAATAAGAGCCAAAGTCTCCTCATCATAGTCACTAGCGGACTCATATCCACCATCCGCGGTAGCAATCATCACACCGGAGATTTGCATTCTCTCGCATAATGACCTCCTCCCTTACAACGATGACAAATAATATCACTTGTGTGCCCTGTTAATGCCATGGAAGAAGAAGAATGCTGTGCAGGCCCCGCAGGTGCGCTCTTGGCAGATAATGGTGGTTGTGCCTGTTTTCTTGTATCACGGCTGGAGGTGGCACCGGATGGAGGTGCTGGTGCAG
Organism: Triticum dicoccoides; assembly: GCF_002162155.2. Taxonomy (NCBI): domain Eukaryota; kingdom Viridiplantae; phylum Streptophyta; class Magnoliopsida; order Poales; family Poaceae; genus Triticum; species Triticum dicoccoides. The sequence goes on from NC_041382.1 coordinate 371,315,340, forward strand.
TTGAAGTAGAAGATGCACGTGGTGTCCATGATGAAGGTCGGCCTGTAGAAAAGTTAGTTCGCCCCAATGCTTGTCGATCCTGCACTTCACGTTCAGCTTTACAAGCAAGATGGAATAAACGAGTGATATTAGTATACTCCTTATAGTCTAGAATGGTCTGAATCTCTCTATTTAATCCACCCAGAAAACGTGCAAGCATAGCTTCATTCTCCTCAACAATACCACATCTAATCATGCCAGTTTGTAATTCCTGATAATATTCTTCTACAGAATTTTTTCCTTGTCTTAAACGCTGCAATTTTTGAAGCAATTCACGTTGATAATATGGTGGAACCCAACGCGTACGCATAGCAGTTTTCAAAGCAGCCCAAGTAGTTGGAATAGGATATAATCTACAATGTTCAGACCACCATACACATGCAAAACTAGTGAAAGCACAAACGGCAGCAGCAACTCGTCTCTCCTCAGGATATTGTAAACATGTAAATCGTTGTTCAGTTTCTAACTCCCAAGTAAGATATATATCAGGAACATATCTACCCTCAAATGGTGGAATATTCAATTTCAGTTTAGGAATATGGACATCATCTCGTACCTGAGGTGGTGGTGCAGGCCTACCATTACGAACATATACCTGAGGTCGACCTGCTGGTGGTGGTACAGGTGGCTGCACGTAGTGTTGATTTTGATCAACCTCATCCTCATAATCTCCCACATAATCATCCTCCTCCGCATCAGCAGCAGGAGCCACAGAAGTATCAACAGCAGCACCAACAGTTTGGCCAAACGCAAGAGGAACACGGCTTGCTCGGCGGAGGTCTGCTTCGCGACGTGGAGGTAGTCGTTGTTGTTGTTGTTGGAGAGGTGCGTTAGGTGCAGCGGGTGGTGGTGGTGGAAGACGCGCGAGCAATTCATTAAACTTGTTATCGAGCTTTGTTTCGAACGTCTTCTCAAAGCCAGTGATCTTCTCCATGGCCTCTTCAAAATTGTTCAGCACATCTTGCACCTGTTCAGTCATCATTTGCTGAAACTTATCATGAAGCTCCTTGTTCGATAAATTCTCCCAGTCAATCTCGTCGGCTTGTGATCCTGGCATGGTTAGCAGCAATAGAAACACACAAGAATATGATCCTACAGACTACGAACAAGTGGTGGTGGTGGGTGTCACAAATCCGTCAAGCAAATCTCAAATTCTTACCAGTTCTTACCCAGCAGCAGGCGGTGATCGGCAACCGTTGTAGTCAAAAACTCTCAAAGCTTGGATAGAGCGTGATGAGGACATCAATACAATTGTTACACCCACAGCCCCTGCTGCTATACATACTGGACCAATTACTAGAGCTCGTGCACGCCAACTAAATTACCAGGTACTTTCGTTTCTTGGTAATGATTCTAATGTTCATGAGAATATGATGCTGCCTAAATTGGATACATTTGTTTTGCTTACAAATGAAGGGCCTAGCTTGGAGAAGGATGAACATTGGAGCAAGAACAAGCATGGAGATGATGGCATGCGCAAGGGGAACAAGAACGGAGTTACAAGTGATGATTTCAGGACTTTGAAGCCACCATAATGGGTGCATGAAGCCTTGGACGAAATATACAAGATGCCACTTCATAAATTTCGTCCCGAGGCTATCTTAGGTGCTGCGTCACCTTATTATTGGGCCAGGCCCATGTAATTTCGAAATACATAAGTATAGGCTATTTTTAGAGTCCGTATGTGTGGGGAAACAAGAGATAGGGTTGATTTCGGACCCCTCCACCAAGGGCCACGAAATTCCCCCCTCTTCCTCCATATATACAGCCCTTAGGGCATCGTTTAGACTTTGGGTTTTGTTTAGATTAAAAGTTCGCCATAGCTGCAACTTCGCGTACTTTGTTTGTGTTCAACGACCAGACAAAGGCGTCACAGAACCCCACCTTGATCAATAAAGCTTTCATCTTATATTCGCAATATCCAGATTGCAATCTCAGTTTCTTGCTTGTTCTTCGTTTGCTCGCAGGAAACAGACCCTCGTGGTCAGGTTGATCGTGCTCCGGCGTGGTCAATAACCTCTCGGGGTTGGTTTAGCGATTGCTAAGGCGCGACGTCCTCGCATGTTCGTAGTCGGATCGTCAAAGTCGACTTCCACCAAAGCGAAATCCACCATCTTATCGAAAGACGGGACACCTTTGTCTCTATCACACTAGGTACAGGCAAAGGCATATATAAACTATGAGGATTGAGTCGTGACTTAGCTTTTTGACATGTAGTGCAGCGAGCAATAAAACGCTCAACATCCCGTCTCATCTTTGGCCAAAAGAAATGTGTAGCAAGTACGTCCTCCGTCTTCTTCACGCCAAAGTGTCCCATTAATCCTCCTCCATGCGCCTCCTGCAACAACAAAGACGAACGGAGCTAGCTGGAATGCATAGCTTGTTAGCACGAAACACAAATCCATCGTTAACAACAAACTTGTTCCACATTCTTCCTTCTTTACAATTCTGCATTACATCTTTAAAATCAGCATCATGCACATATTGATCTTTGATGGTCTCCAAACCAAATATTTTGAAGTCAAGTTGTGAAAGCATAGTATAGCGACGAGACAATGCATCAGCAATAACATTTTCTTTTCCCTTCTTGTGTTTAATGACATAAGGGAAAGTCTCAATGAATTCAACCCATTTAGCATGTCTACGATTCAGTTTAGCTTGACTTTTAATATGTTTCAAAGATTCATGATCAGAATGTATAACAAATTCTTTGGGCCATAAATAATGTTGCCATGTTTCTAAAGTCCGAACAAGAGCATATAATTCTTTATCATAAGTAGAATAATTCAGACTAGGCCCACTCAATTTCTCAGAAAAGTATGCAACAGGTTTGCCATCTTGTAATAACACACCTCCTAATCCAATTCCACTAGCATCACATTCAAGCTCAAAAGTCTTATTAAAATCAGGAAGTTGGAGTAAAGGAGCATGTGTCAACTTATCTTTCAATACCGTGAAGGCTTCTTCCTGTGCGGTACCCCAAACAAAAGGCACATCCTTCTTTGTAAGCTCGTTGAGAGGTGCAGCAATGGTGCTGAAATCTCTCACAAAACGCCTATAGAATCCAGCGAGGCCAAGAAAACTCCTCACTTGTGTGACCGTTTTGGGCTGCGGCCAACGCTCAATAGCTTCAATCTTGGCTTTGTCAACTTCAATTCCCTGTGGAGTAACAACATAGCCAAGAAAAGATACTCGGTCGGTGCAAAAGGTGCACTTCCCAAGGTTACCAAACAAACGTGCATCACGTAGAGCAATAAAAACAGCACGTAAATGTTCCAAATGTTCTTCCAAAGATCTGCTATAAATCAGTATGTCATCAAAGTAAACTACCACAAATCGTCCAATGAAAGCACGTAAAACTTCGTTCATTAATCTCATGAAAGTACTAGGTGCATTAGTTAACCCAAAAGGCATGACTAACCACTCATATAATCCAAACTTAGTTTTAAATGCTGTTTTCCATTCATCTCCCAATTTCACACGAATTTGATGGTAGCCACTACGCAAATCAACTTTGGAGAATATTGTAGAGCCACTCAATTCATCAAGCATATCATCTAGCCTAGGAATAGGATGACGATAACGAATAGTAATATTATTAATGCCTCTACAATCAACACACATACGTGATGTACCATCCTTTTTCGGCACTAGAATAATAGGAACAGCACAAGGACTAAGGGATTCGCGTATATAACCTTTGTCGAGAAGCTCTTGTACTTGACGCATAATCTCCTTCGTCTCCTCTGGATTGGTACGGTATGGTGCACGGTTTGGCAGTGAAGCACCGGGAATTAAGTCAATCTGATGCTCAATCCCTCGAATAGGCGGTAATCCCGGTGGCACGTCTTGTGGAAAAACGTCAGCGAACTCCTGCAAAATGTTAGTGACAGCAGGAGGCAAACTTTTAACTAAACAAATCCCAAAGTCTAAACGATGCCCTAAGGGCTGTATATATGGAGGAAGAGGGGGGAATTTCGTGGCCCTTGGTGGAGGGGTCCGAAATCAACCCTATATCTTGTTTCCCCACACATACGGACTCTAAAAATAGCCTATACTTATGTATTTCGAAATTACATGGGCCTGGCCCAATAATAAGGTGACGCAGCACCTAAAATAGCCTCGGGACGAAATTTATGAAGTGGCATCTTGTATATTTCGTCCAAGGCTTCATGCACCCATTATGGTGGCTTCAAAGTCCTGAAATCATCACTTGTAACTCCGTTCTTGTTCCCCTTGCGCATGCCATCATCTCCATGCTTGTTCTTGCTCCAATGTTCATCCTTCTCCAAGCTAGGCCCTTCATTTGTAAGCAAAACAAATGTATCCAATTTAGGCAGCATCATATTCTCATGAACATTAGAATCATTACCAAGAAACGAAAGTACCTGGTAATTTAGTTGGCGTGCACGAGCTCTAGTAATTGGTCCAGTATGTATAGCAGCAGGGGCTGTGGGTGTAACAATTGTATTGATGTCCTCATCACAATATGATCATAAACATAAGCCTATGATTTATGAAGTCGACGAGAAGGCTTACCTTCGGATTACTCCGTTAAAGGGAACCCATCGTTTCGGTACCAAAGGCAAATTGGCTCCTCGTTACATTGGACCCTTTCACATTCTTGCCAAACGAGGAGAAGCTGCCTACCAATTGGAACTACCTCCGCATCTTTCCAGAGTTCACGATGTCTTCCATGTTTCACAACTCAGGCGTTGCTTCGCGGATCCTATCCGTGGAGTGGACCACGAAACGCTTGATCTACAAGATAACCTCTCCTATCGGGAATATCCCGTTCGTATCCTTGATCAAGCCGAGCGTACCACTCGACGTCAGAATATCATGTTTCTCAAGGTTCAATGGTCACACCATTCCGAGAAAGAAGCCACTTGGGAAAGGGAGGATCGTCTTCGACTCGAGTACCCCACCTTCTTCCCGAAGGATCCTAAATCTCAGGATGAGATTCTTTTGAGTGGGGGTGAGTTGTCACACCCTAGCTAGTTCAAGCATTAGAGTGTGCATCATGTTTAAATTTCTCTTATATTTGAAATGGGGAAAGCAGAAACCCCCAACACCCCCTTGGAAACAACTAGGGTTTACTAAAATTATTTTCAATGAACCTGAAATGCCCTTCTAAAAAGTTCACCCTCTTTGTCTTGGGTTAGAACCTTTGGCAAAATTGGTGCACAATTTTCTAGGTTAACAGATGGTCATTCAATTAAATCATAAGTATTTGAATTTGGGCATTTAAATGCTATAAAATAATTTAAATGCTCAAATAATTCTGGAAATAAATGTTTGTTGTTGGAAATATTCTAAACAGAGCCCACAATTATTTTCAGGATTTTTGGAAACGTTTTAGTATTTTAATTAAAGCCCAACAGCTGCAGTTAAATAGAAAAAACGGGAACAAATCAAAAAAAGAGAGAGGGAGCCCACCTGGGCCTTACCTATGCTGGCCCAGCCACCTGGCTCGGCCCAGCCGACTGGCTTGCCAGTCGTCGTCCACCTCCCGCCAGGAGGACGCGGAGCGCGTGGCCGGCGCCCGAGGACACACGCCGGCCACCTCCTGCTTCTGCCGACATCCTGGAGACGTCCAGGGATGCCACGCGACCCCCATGTCCCCCTCTCATCCTCGCTCACTCTCCCCTTGGCTCCCTCACTCTCTCCCGCGATGGCCGAGCGCGTTCCTCGCCGCCGTTCGCCGTAGACGATGCCAGAGCCACCCCCTCGCCCCTCCGACAAGCCAAATCGCTCTGCCGCGACGCCCTCGCCCTCCCCACCGAGCCACGCTTCGCCGGAGGCCCTGCATCACCGCTATCGTGCCGTCTTCAACCTCGGTACCCGCCGGATGCCGTTCATCGATTCGCCTTGCTCCGGTCACCCCCGAGCCCACTGAGCTGCTCATCGACCTCCCTGTGAGCGAGGTGCTGTCTTCTTCGAGAACCGTTTGGTGGTTCCCAAGAAACAACATCTACGCCAGTTGATCCTTAAGGAAGCTCATGAATCCCCTCTCACCATTCATCCCGGTAGTACTAAAAGGTATCAAGACCTACGCTAGAGGTTTTGGTGGACTAGGATGAAGAGAGAAATCGTTCAATACATTGCTAATTGGGACGTTTGCCGTCTTGTTAAAGCAGAGCATCAACGGCCTGCTGGCACCCTTCAACCTTTGGCTATTCCCGAGTGGAAATGGGATAAAATCAGTATGGATTTCATCACTGGGTTTCCCAGGACCAAGAGAGGGAATAATGCCATCTTCGTCGTGATCGACCGACTTTCCAAAGTAGCCCATTTCCTACCTATTCGTGAGAGTATCACCGCTAGCCAGCTAGCTGATTTATACATCTCCCGAATAGTGTCTCTTCATGGTGTTCCATTGGAAATTAACTCAGACCATGGGAGTCTCTTCACCTCTCGATTTTGGGAAAGTTTCCAAAATGCTATGGGAACTTGTCTCTCTTTTAGTACCGCCTTCCATCCTCAATCAAGTGGTCAGGTAGAGCGAGTCAATCAAATTCTGGAAGATATGCTCCGAGCTTCTGTCATCTCGTTCGGAATGAGTTGGGAGAAATGCCTTCCATTCGCGGAGTTTGCTTATAACAATAGTTATCAAGCCAGCTTGGGCAAGGCTCCTTTCGAAGTTCTTTATGGATGAAAATGTCGAACACCTCTTAACTGGTCAGAAACCGGGGAAAGACAACTCTTTGGCCCGGGTATGATTCAGGAAGCAGAAGAGCAGGTTCGCGTTATTCGTGAGAAATTGAAAACAGCCCAATCTCGTCAAAAGAGTCAATATGATCATAAACATAAGCCTATGATTTATGAAGTCGACGAGAAGGCTTACCTTCGGGTTACTCCGTTAAAGGGAACCCATCGTTTCGGTACCAAAGGCAAATTGGCTCCTCGTTACATTGGACCCTTTTACATTCTTGCCAAACGAGGAGAAGCTGCCTACCAATTGGAACTACCTCCGCATCTTTCCAGAGTTCACGATGTCTTCCATGTTTCACAACTCAGGCGTTGCTTCGCGGATCCTATCCGTGGAGTGGACCACGAAACGCTTGATCTACAAGATAACCTCTCCTATCGGGAATATCCCGTTCGTATCCTTGATCAAGCCGAGCGTACCACTCGACGTCAGAATATCATGTTTCTCAAGGTTCAATGGTCACACCATTTCGAGAAAGAAGCCACTTGGGAAAGGGAGGATCGTCTTCGACTCGAGTACCCCACCTTCTTCCCGAAGGATCCTAAATCTCGGGATGAGATTCTTTTGAGTGGGGGTGAGTTGTCACACCCTAGCTAGTTCAAGCATTAGAGTGTGCATCATGTTTAAATTTCTCTTATATTTGAAATGGGGAAAGCAGAAACCCCCAACACCCCCTTGGAAACAACTAGGGTTTACTAAAATTATTTTCAATGAACCTGAAATGCCCTTCTAAAAAGTTCACCCTCTTTGTCTTGGGTTAGAACCTTTGGCAAAATTGGTGCACAATTTTCTAGGTTAACAGATGGTCATTGAATTAAATCATAAGTATTTGAATTTGGGCATTTAAATGCTATAAAATAATTTAAATGCTCAAATAATTCTGGAAATAAATGTTTGTTGTTGGAAATATTCTAAACAGAGCCCACAATTATTTTCAGGATTTTTGGAAACGTTTTAGTATTTTAATTAAAGCCCAATAGCTGCAGTTAAATAGAAAAAACGGGAACAAATCAAAAAAAGAGAGAGGGAGCCCACCTGGGCCTTACCTGTGCTGGCCCAGCCACCTGGCTCAGCCCAGCCGACTGGCTTGCCAGTCGTCGTCCACCTCCCGCCAGGAGGACGCGGAGCGCGTGGCCGGCGCCCGCGGCCACACGCCGGCCACCTCCTGCTTCTGCCGACATCCTGGAGACGTCCAGGGATGCCACGCGACCCCCATGTCCCCCTCTCATCCTCGCTCACTCTCCCCTTGGCTCCCTCACTCTCTCCCGCGATGGCCGAGCGCGTTCCTCGCCGCCGTTCGCCGTAGACGACGCCAGAGCCACCCCCTCGCCCCTCCGACAAGCCAAATCGCTCTGCCGCGACGCCCTCGCCCTCCCCACCGAGCCACGCTTCGCCGGAGGCCCTGCATCACCGCTATCGCGCCGTCTTCAACCTCGGTACCCGCCGGATGCCGTTCATCGATTCGCCTTGCTCCGGTCGCCCCCGAGCCCACTGAGCTGCTCATCGACCTCCCTGTGAGCTCCGCCGCCTTTCCCTTCTTCTTTCCCACGCATTTGCACCCTCTAGGCCACAGTTCCACCATGGCCGAAGCTCGTCTCCACTCGAGCTTGTCGCCGGCGTCTCTCCGGCGACCATTTGGTCCTCCCGTGCTACGCAACATGCTTGCCGCATCGCGTAGTGCCTCGCTAGCGCCTTAGTTTTTGCGTTTGCACGCTGCAGCCCAAACCCCGCACATGGCCGAACTCCGGCCACCGCCTTGGAGCTCGCCGTTGTCGTCTCCGGCCACCGTAGGCCCGGCCTCCACCACCACTAGATGCGCGACTGCAAGAGCTCTCCAACGAGCCCAAGAACGGCCTCGCCCGTGCCCTGTGGGCGTTTTTCGAGCCGCACCACCGTCTCGGGCCTCGCTGGCGTCGAGTCGCCGGCGAGTTTGACCCAGTTTGACACCTGGGTGGGCCCAGGTAGACCCCCCTGAGTCCATGACAGGTGGGGCCGGTCTGCTAACTAATCTAGGATTAGCTTTAACTAATTTTAATTAAATCAGTCACTGACATGTGGGCCCAGGCCCCACTGACAGCTAATTAGTGTTAATCTAATCCTGTTAATTAGCTGAGAGGCTGATAGAAGGGGCCCACCAGTCAGGTTTGACCTGGGCTGGCGCCTTTGACCTGCTGAGGTCAGCATGACGCAATGCTGACGTAGTAATGCATTTTCTGGATTTATTTTTATTCAGGAAATTCCAGAAAATAGTCAAAACTTCTAAAAATCATAGAAAATCAACCATAGCTCCAAATGCAAAGATTTATATATGAAAAATGATCAGAAAAATTCAATCTATCCATCTGTAATGGTTTCATGCATGACAAAACAAGTTTACCTTGCTGTTTAAGCAGAATAAGGAAATGCACTATTAAAGCCATGTTTAATAAGCTAATAATTGAATCTTTGATTCAAATATGCACATTCCTTTCTGTTATAGCTTGCATTAGGCCAAGACACATTCATATTGCCATGTCATAGCATGCATCATATGTTGCATATCGTCATGTGTTGATTGTGTTCTGATGTGTTCTTCATGGTAGGTTCTGCCTCCGAGGATATTCACGACTATCCAACTGAAGGGCAGTATCCCACTACCACTCCATCAGGCAAGCAACCCATTGATCATTCCGATACAAACCCATGCTCTCGCTTCTGCTCTTGTTTACTGCATTAAGACAACGCGATTCAAACTGTTGTGTGCTACGGTAGTTGAACCCTTATCCTCTGCATGACCTGTCATTGCCACAGTAACTAGATGAAACCCACTAGCATGTGTAGGAGTTGATTGAGCCATGTATGTGATTCCTACCTTGCTATGCTTAGAGTTGTGTCAGGTCTGGTTCATCTGGGTGATGGGCTAGAGTGAAATGCTTGTGTCGGTAATATGAGGGATGTGTTGAACATGTTTTGGTAAAGGTATCGATGAGAGGCCATGTAGGAGTACATGGTGGGTTGTTTCATTAAGGCCGTCCATAAGAACTGAGATCTGTATGTGTGATTTAAGATGCAGTTACTACCATGCATTGGGATCCTTAATTGACCCTCTCGGCTTCTTAATCACCCTAGTACTCTGTCCAGGAGTTGCAAATAGTTTCTGGTGTTTGTAGGTTATGTGTTGGCGGCCGTGCGTAGCGCTGACCCTAGGGGTGGGCTATGTTGCGGTAGATACACCGTGGCACGGTGTACCGAGTCACCCGTTTGGTGTCTCGGGAACCCTTTTCACATCGTTCGGGGCCGTATGTGGAAACCTCGGCCGGACTCCCTGCGGATGGAACCTGGATAGGTGATAAACCTGGACTAGAGACTTAAGTGTTTAGGTAGGCCGTGGCCGACACCCTCGCTGGGCTTCCGCTTGAAGGTTGCTGAGTACATTCGTGTAAACGGTGGTAAGTGGTGAAAGCGTGTATGACGAAGTACACCCCTGCAGGGTATAAAACTATTCGAATAGCCGCGTCCGCGGTAAAGGACTACTTGGTTGCCTATACAGTTCATAGACAAGTTAATGGATACTACTAAAAGACTCAAGATAAGTGTGAGTACCGATGATGGCCCTCTTGTAGGATGACGAGGGAGGATCCCCGGTGGAGTGTTGTGTTGGTGAGTAGTGGACTCGTGTGCGAAAACTATTTTACTGGTGGAGTTCCGTAGGATAGCTTAGCCAACAGTCAAAGCTAGCTTGCTGCATTAACCCCACCACCTTCTTGAGAATAAGCATGTATAGTAGGTTCTGATGTAAGACTTGCTGAGTACCTTTGTACTCATGTTTGCTTAATTACTGTTTTCAGACAACAACACCGCCCCCTCCGATGGGTTCCACGTAGACCTTGCCGTCGACGAGTGACTAGCCACCCAGGTGGTGATCCTGGCAATGGAGGGGCCTATGTAGATAGACTGGCTTCGAGAAGCCTTCTTTCTTTCTAGTGTCTGTACTCAGACCGGTTGCTTCCGCATGTGCTTGTATGATTGTATGACTTGAGTGTCGGGTCATGTGACCCCTATCTGTATGAACATGTTATGTATGGCTCCCTGGAGCCTTTTAAATAAAGTACTTGAGTTCTAGAGTTTTGTTGTGATGCCATGTTGTATGTACTCATATCGGGCATATTGTGTGTGTGATTGAAATGCTTGGTATGAGTGGGATCCGACAATCTAGTTGTTTATCCTTGGCAGCCTTTCTTATGGGGAAATGTAGGCTAGTGTTCCTCGAGCCATAGTAGTCCGCTACAGCCCGGTTCACCGGAGTCCTGCTAGCCCAGCACTATTGTTCAGGACACTTGACTGGCCGGCATGTGTTTCACTTCGTTCCTATGTCTGTCCCTTCGGGGAAATGTCACATGGTGACTTCCGGAGTCCTGCCTAGCCTGCTACAGCCCGGGTCCCCCGGAGTCCTGTTAGCCCAGTGCTACAGCCCGGAATCACTTGCTGATGACCGACATGCTCAATGTGATTCATGTATGCCTGTCTCCATAGGTCTGTGCCGCTTTGGGTTCACGACTAGCCATGTCGGCCCGGGTTCTCTGTCATAATGGATGCTAGCGACACTATCATATACGTGAGCCAAAAGGCGCAAACGGTCCCGGGCCATGGTAAGGCGACACCCGTGGGATATCGTGCGTGAGGCCGCAAAGTGATATGAGGTGTTACCGGCTAGATCGATGAGACTTGGAATCGGGGTCCTGACAGCAGGGGAGTCCCAACTTAGCCCATGACAAGCTCTCATGGTCAACGAAGGAATAGACCTCCTCCCGAGACATTCCGATCAGACTCGGTATCCCGGTTCTACAAGACATTTAGACAGGGTAAAACTAAACCAGCAACACCGCCCGAATGTGCCGACAAATCCCGATAGGAGCTGCACATATCTCGTTCTCAGGGCACACTCAGATGAGCTCTCCATACAACTAAAACCAAACCTCGAGTTTCCCCGAGGGGGCGCTGCACAGGACTCTAGTTTGGACCAACACTCAGAGGAGCACTGGCCCGGGGGGTAAAATAATGATGACCCTTGAGTCCGCGAAACCCAAGGGAAAAAGGCTAGGTGGCAAATGGTAAAACCAATGTTGGGCATTGCTGGAAGAGTTTTATTCAAGGCGAACTGTCAAGGGGTTCCCATTATTACCCAACCGCGTAAGGAACGCAAAATCCGGGAATATAACACCGACATGATGGAAACTAGGGCGGCAAGAGTGGAACAAAACACTAGGCATAAGGCCGAGCCTTCCACCCTTTACCAAGTATATAGATGCATTAATTAAATAAGGTATATTGTGATATCCCAACAAGTAAACATGTTCCAACAAGGAACAACATCTCCATGTTCCAACAAGGAACAAACTTCAATCTTCACCTGCAACTAACAATGCTATAAGAGGGGCTGAGCGAAGCGGTAACATAGCCAATCGACGGTTTGCTAGGACAAGGTGGGTTAGAGGCTTGGTTCAACAATATAGGAGGCATGATAAGCAAGTTCTAGGTATCGCATCATAGGCATAGCAAAAGAGCGAGCAACTAGCAAGCAAAGATAGAAGTGATTTCGAGGGTATGGTCATCTTGCCTGAGATCCCGCAAGGAAGGAGAACGAGTCCATGAAGAAGACAAACTGACGTAGTCGAACGGTTCCTCACGAACGCGACGTTATCGGAACCAACCCGAAGAAGCCACACCGGAAAGAAGCAAACAATCATGGTAAACAACCACCACATAAGCATGGCATGATGCACAAACAATTATGGTGCATGTCCGGTTTAATGAAGCATGGCATGGCAAAGTGCACAAATAACCCTACGAATTAAGTGGAGCTCAACATGCAACTCCATTGCATATTGACGAAACACCACATGACTTATTTAGTTCAATCTCGTTTATGTACCCAACAAGATTAAATGTTGTTAGCATGGCAATAGGTGAAGCAAATGAAAACTACCTATCTAGTCAAGGTTAAATGAGGCCGGAAGCAACGAACAACAATTCCGAAACTCCTCATGAGCATATTATAGATTTGGTATTGTTCTGTCCTAAACATAATTTTAGAGTTGTTAAACATGCAAAGTGAAGCCACCATGTTAAACTAGGAAAAATTCTACCCCATTTACATATAAGGATTATTTAATTCGGAGCTACGGTTATTTAGTTATGAATAAAAGCATTTTATCAAGTTATTTAAGCAAATTTAAACAAACAGCATTTTAAACATCTCAAACATGCATGAAAGTTGGATATTGTGAAACTAGATGAAATTCTAATCAAGTTTCATATATAATTTATTTAGATCCGATGCACGGTTGTGAAGTTATTAAATGCATGAAACTAGGGGGTTTTCTGTAAAACTGCAATTCCCTGGAAATTAGCTAAATTCATAGACTGAGAAAAAAACATCCACGGGCTGAAACCGGTGCAAGTCTGGGCCAATTGGAAAAAAAACAAAAGGGACGCTGCTGGGGGGCGTCTCACCATGGGCCAAGGCCCAGCTAGCAGAGCAGCAGCAAGCCAGCGAGATTTGGCGAAGAGGAGGCAGGCTGGGCCTGGCTGGCGACGCGGTTCAGCGAGGCAGGACTGGTTAACATGGGCGGGCGAGGCGCTCGTCCTCTGCGCGACGCAGAGTTGCGGGCGGCGCCTGGAACAGAGCTCCGGCGAGCGAGGCGAAGGGGCGGCGAGGCAAGGGGCTTGACACGGGCTCCCGGCGACTCCAGGCGACGAAGGGCGACGAGGAGTAGGGCGCGAGGCGAGAGGATGGCGTGAGGACGCCGGTGAGCTCGTTCGTCTCTGACGAGAGGAAGCAGGCGCAGCGGGACTTGCAGCGTCGGTGGACCTCCAGGAAGAAGATGGCGGCGACTCGACGGAGTTGTGGCGAGGAACGACAGCTCGGCGGTGGGATACAGCCAGGACGGGCCTGCAGGCAGCGGATCCGCGCGGGACTTGAGGCGGCGCGACGAACTTTATGGTCGGCAGTGCCATGGGGCTCCTGTGCAGAGAACGAGAGAAACTTGAATGCAGGGAGCTAGAGAACCAAGAGAAAACGAACGAGAGGAGAGGGAGAAGAAGCATGGGCAGCAGGGCACTCATCTCTGGAAACGATGGCGCTCCAAACTGCGGCGGTGGCGCTCGTGGCTCCAGTGTGGAGGCCTCGGGCTCCTCTCGAGCAGGCACGCAGATGCCTGCTGGCGGTTGCGGGAGCTCAGGGGGCTCCCCTGGCCGTTAGATGCAAGATCCGACGGTCAGGATTGGCAAGAGGGGCTGGATCTGGTTTGATGGAGAATGAGATAGGAAGGATGGCTGCGCGTGGGTTGGCTCAGGTGAGATCCCAAGGAAGATGCTGCTAGCGGCGACGCGAGGGACAACTGCCTAGAATTTAGGGTTAGTCTAGAAATGGACAAAGGGGACACTATATATAGTGATTCAGATCAGTTTAGGGCGGTTTGGTCCCTCCGATCGTAATCGGACGTTTCAGAAAAAATAGACTAGGGCGCCCAATTAACAAAACAAAGACGTTTTGTAGATGTTTGGGGATGTTTCGGACACAACGGTGACGACTGCTCGGGTCGGGTCCGGGACAGCTTTCGGGCGCGCGTGCGAGGAGGGCCGCGGGCATAACCGAGAGAGCCTAGGTTAGATCTGGCGGTAGGTAGTGGACTGTGCAGAAGGTCTCACACTGAGAGAAGAGAAGAGAGGCCCGGCAACTGTTTCCGGAGACCGAAAACGTCCGACGATAGACCGACTATATTGCCGCTATAGTTATCCATTGGGGCATCAAACGATCTCCGAATGCGATGAAACTTGACAGACGGTCTATCTACACTATAATAAGACCACATGTAAACTCTCATCCCATTCCGAGAACATTTTCCGGCCACTTATAAAATAATATTTCGGACATGCCGCGGGCGCGTGCAAGTGTGGCTAGGCTCAGAACGGACAACAGAAAGAACTGGGAGATCCGGACGGATGCAAGTTTTGAAAAAACATGATGATACAATGCACATGATGACAAGATGAAATGCAACACACAAGAAAATGACATGGCAATGACAACGAATAACTGGAAGACACCTGGCACATCGGTCTCGGGGCGTTACACAAAGGCTAGGCAATGTGGGACTAAACGTATACGAAAAGAGGAGAAAAGAAAGAAAAATACAACGTATGGGCCTTTTAGTTCGGCCGGCTGCGTGTGCACAGTGCGGGCTGTGGTGCGTGTTTATTTTTGAACTTTTTTGAAGGAAAGAAAACATTCTTTTGAAAATAATAATTTTTTCATCTCCAAGCATAACTGAAAAATAAAATAAAAAATAGCTATGTTGCGTGCGTGGGCCACGGGTAGTTATGGGACGCACACTCAGTTTTTTAATAGAAACATAAAAGGAAAACTGAATAATGAAAATAAAATAAAATTTTATATAGGCATATTACATATTAGAATTTTCAGAAAAAGATTTTCTATAACATGAACATTTTTCTAGCGTCAAATAAAATCCACAATAATTTCAATAAAGCAAACAGTGTGACTATTGCAATAAAACCTCATAAAAATTATTTTAAAAACACCAAAGTAATTTCAAATTTCTTTCTCTCCATTTTTCTACAGTAGGGAATCATTTTACTCGAATTTCCATATATTTTATTATTGGCGAAAAATAATTTCAATAAAAAAAATTACTCCAAATTTAAAATAATTTCAAAGGGACTTTCAATTTGATTCTTTTAAACTTCCAACTCATATTTCATATATTTGAAGAAGTCATTTTATCTTCTCTCATGAAAATCATTGAGTTGCTTAAAGTTTCTGAATTTGAAATAGTTCCAAATGGAATTCAAATCTTTTCAAAACCCTTTTAATTTATTTAAATGGAAGAAGTCATGTCATATTCTCTCTAGGGTTTTCTGATGAAATGAATTTGAATTCATGAAGATCATAAATGCTAGGTGAAAGTTTGGGAAACTCCTTTTATTCCCTCTCATTTAACTTTCAAAAAGTTTCAAATTTCACTCAATTTCACACAAGCGACCACACCACAATCAAACAATCAATCAAAACTATTTATTTAATATAACATTCCAAATTTTAGAATTTTGGGATGTTACAAGAGGTATCTCGAGGCCCTCTCAGTAATGCACATCACTATAACCCTTGCAAGCAATGTAACTAATGAGTTAGTTGCGGGATGATGCATTACGCAACGAGTAAAGAGACTTGCCAGTAACGAGATTGAACTAGGTATGATGATATCAACGATCGAATCTTGGGCAAGTAACATACAGATGACAAAGGGAACAACTATGTTGTTATGCGGTTCGACCGATAAAGATCTTCGTAGAATATGTAGGAGCCAATATGGGCATCCAGGTTCCGCTATTTGTTATTGACCACAGAGATGTCTCGGTCATGTCTACATAGTTCTCGAACACGTAGGGCCTGCATGCTTAATGTTTGTTGAAGATATAGTATTATATGAGTTATGTATGTCGGTGACCTTGTTCAGAGTCCCGAATGAGATCATGGACATGATAAGGAGCTCCGGAATGTTCCGGAGTTAAAGATTGATATATAGGATGATATGGTTCGGCCAAGGGGTGAAGCTCACGAGGCTTTAGGTCGGTGCAAAAGGACTTTTGCGGAGGCCAGGGGGGCCAAACGCTGGAGACCCTGGCGTCTGGCCCTGGGCCAGACACCGAGGCCCATGGCTTCTGGGCCAGACGCCAAGGATTGTGGCGTTTGGTCCTGGAGTCCTAGTAGGACTCTTGCCTTTCGGGCAAAACCGAGGCTTTTGCTCCAGGTATCGATCCCAGGGCTCAACATATAAATAGAGGGGCAGGGCTAGCACCAAAGACACATAAAGAAACACCAAGCCGTGTGCCGGCAACCCCGTCCCCTCTAGTTTATCCTCCATCATAGTTTTCGTAGTGCTTAGGCGAAGCCCTGCGGAGATTGTTCTTCACCAAAACCGTCACCACACCGTTGTGCTGCCGGAACTCATCTACTACTTCGCCCGTTTTGCTGGATTAAGAAGGCGAGGACGTCATCGAGCTGAACGTGTGCTGAACACGGAGGTGCCGTACGTTCGGTACTTGATCGGGACGGATCATGAAGGTGTACGACTACATCAACCACATTGATAAACGCTTCCGTTGTGGAAATCTGTGGAGCGGGGCACCGCACACGGCTAAGACAGTTTGTCAACTTGTGTGTCTATGGGGTTCCCCCTCCCCCGTATATAAAGGAGGAGGGGAGGGGAGGGCCGGCCCTCTCTACTGCGTGCCCAACAGTGGCATCCAAGCCAGGTATATGCATCACCTAGATGGATCTTGCTCTGATACCATAGTTGGGGAATGCAGTATTTCAAAATTTTCCTACGACCATGCAAGATCTATCTAGGGATGCATAGAAACGAGAGGGGAGAGTGTGTCTACATGCCCTCGTAGACCGAAAGCGAAAGCGTTTATCAACACGGTTGATGTAGTCATACACCTTCACGATCTGTCCCGATCAAGTACCGAATGTACGACACCTCCACGTTCAGCACATATTCATCTCGATGACGTCCTCGCCTTCTTGATCTAGCAAGACGGGAGAAGTATTAGATGAGTTCCGGCAGCACGATGGCATGGTGACAGTGTTGTGAAGAACAATCTCCGCAGGGCTTCACCTAAGCAATACGAAAACTATGACGGAGGATAAACTAGAGGGGACGGGGTTGCCGGCACATAGCTTGGTGTTTCTTGATGTGTCTTTGGTGCTAGCCCTTCCCCTCTATTTATATGTTGAGCCCTGGGGTCGAAACTTGGAGCAAAAGCCTCCTCAAAGTCGGTTTTGCACAAAAGGCAAGAGTCCCACTCGGACTCCAGGACCAGATCCCAAAAGGCAAGAGTCCCACTCAGACTCCAGGACCAGATGCCACAATCCTTGGTGTCTGGCCCAGACGCCATGGGCCTCGGCGTCTCGCCCAGGGCCAGACGCCAAGGTCTCCGGCGTTTGGTCCCCTGGCCTCCACAAAACTCCTTTTGCACCGACCTAAAGCCTCGTGGGCTTCACCCCTTGGTCGAACCATATCATCCTATATATCAATCTTTACCTCCGGACCATTCCGGAGCTCCTCGTCATGTCTGTGATCTCATCCGGGACTCCGAACACCATTCGGTCACCAACATACATAACTCATATAATACTATATCATCAATGAACATTAAGCGTGCGGACCCTACGGGTTCGAAAACTATGTAGACATGACCGAGACATCTCTCTGGTCAATAACCAATAGCGGAACCTGGATGACCATATTGGCTCCTACTTATTCTACCAAGATCTTTATTGGGCGAACCGCATAATAACATACATTGTTCTCTTTGTCATTGGTATGTTACTTGCCCGAGATTCGATCGTCGGTATCATCATACATAGTTCAATCTCGTCACCAGCAAGTCTCTTTACTCGTTCCGTAATACATCATCCCGCAACTAACTCATTAGTTACATTGTTTGCAAGGCTTATAGTGATGTGCATTACCGAGAGGGCCCAGAGATACCTCTCCGACAATCGGAGTGACAAATCCTAATCTCAATCTATGCCAACTCAACAAACACCATCGGAGACACTTGTAGAGTATCTTTATAATCACCCAATTACGTTGTGACATTTCATAGCACACTAAGTGTTCCTTCGGTATTCGGGAGTTGCATAATCTCATAGTCATAGGAACATGTATAAGTCATGAAGAAAGCAATAGCAATTAACTAAACGATCATAGTGCTGAGCTAACAGATGGGTCATGTCAATCTCATCATTCTGTAATGATGTGATCCCGTTCACCAAATGACAACTCATGTCCATGGCTAGGAAACTTACACTACTGCAGCATGGTCCAAACGCAACACTACGATCTGAGACTCTTCGACGAAACTGTGTGCAATGCCATAATCGCAAACGGTGGTGTAAAAGAACCGTAAAAAAAGATGCAAAATGTTTGCGATGGCGGAGCTATCAAACACGGTTCAGATTTTAGTTGCGTGTGCGATGCAGGGCATGCGGTTCAGCTCAATGAATTGTTTTCGATGAGGCGAAACAAAAGAAACGGGCAGCCTGATGAAGGCGTGTGCGATATAGAGGATACGGTTCACTCGGATGAACTGTTTGTGATTAGGCAACACAAAAGAAACGGTCAGCCAGATCAAGGTGTGTGTGATACGCAGCAAACAGCTCCGTAATCAGAAATGTGTGCGAAGACCAATAATAACACAGATGATTGCTGCTAATAAGCCGCCTATAGTAGAATAATATGTATACATATATAACTGAAATAAACATCCAATTACATAAGTGACTATACAGATCATTCGCACACACCTCAATAAACAATTGCATGCATTCTAAAGTAGGAGAAACAATCATCTAGTCTTCTACTTCTTGTGACGCTCCCGCCACTGCTATGTGGCTCGATCCCTCGTATGGGTCAGGAAGAAGACAGTTCCTCATGTCAACGATCCGCCTGTACATCCCGTAGCTTGTGTACGCGTCCATGGCTGCGTACTTGACATGTTGTTCATCCAGTCTCTTATGCCACACACTGTGCCAGGGGTTCCTGTCCTTATTGCTCTCATTCTTCATCTTCATGTAGTAGGGGTCGATGATGGCCGAGGCGAGGTCAACTAGGGAGTTCAGTTTGTTTTTGTTGCTGCCCCGTACCTTGTAGTGGCTTTGGATGTTGACAAGATTCGGGCACCTCCTACAGCCATTAAAACCAAGACACGTGGTGTCACATGAATGGTTAACAGAATGCACACTTTTTGTATTATACAAACGTTTGAGATATTAAAGTGGCAGCTATTTTTCGAAATGCCCTTCTTCGCCGTCATTATTCAAGTGTGCCTTATCTCAAAATGGACACGAAAAATACCACATCATGTCCGGTGCCATTCCATCATAGCATGCCAAGTTTCATGAATTTCAGAAGAGTTTTGCATTTACCAGAATTTAAAAATCGGGCATCTCAATGTTTTGCCGGCAATCAACGGTGCCCTGGTGTTTGAAATTCATTCCCATTTCTTGCATGGGACCTAAGCATGCACCCAAGGACACATATTTGATTTTTCAACCAATTTATATGCACCGGAGCATTTGCATGTAGTTCAAATTAGAATTATGCACATAAATGCATTAAAAACTCAGTTAATGCATAAAAATGTCCAAATGAACCCCAAAAAATCACAAAAATTGACACAACACTCCTGTTGTTCTATGTTAACACGTCAAAAAAATTGGAAGCAATAAGAGGCACTGGATATCGTTTCGTCCCCAAAGGTGGGACGTTCCCTACCGAAACCATCATGCTTGTTGTGAGAAGCTCTGGCTTGTGAGAAGCATATACCCAAACCTGCCCCAAACGGGACAAAAATTTTACCACGGCATGTTAATGCCGCTCCATGAAACCATGCCAAGTTTCTTGAATTTTAGATGAGTTTTGGATTTACTCCAATTTAAAAACGAGGCATCTCAATGTTTAGCCGGCAATCAACGGTGCCCTGGTGTTTGAAATTCATTCCCATTTCTTGCATGGGACCTAAGCATGCACCCAAGGACATAGATTTCATTTTTCAACCAATTTATATGCACTGGAGCATGTGCGTGTAGTTCAAATTAGAATTATGCACATAAATGCATTGAAAACTCAGTTAATGCATAAAAATGTCCAAATGAACTCCAAAAAATCACAAAAATTGACACAACACTCATGTTGTTATATGTTGACACGTCAAAAAATTTGGAAGAAATAAGAGGCAATGGGTATTGTTTCGTCCCCAAAGGTGGGACGTTCCCTACCGACACCATCATGCTTGTTGTGAGAAGCTCTGGTTTCTGAGAAGCATACCCCCAAACCTGCCCCAAACGGGACAAATATTTTACCACGGCATGTTGATGCCGCTCCATGAAACCATGCCAAGTTTCATGAATTTCAGACGAGTTTTGGATTTACTAGAATTTAAAAACCAGGCATCTCAATGTTTTGCCGGCAATCAACGGTGCCCTGGTGTTTGAAATTCATTCCCATTTCTTGCATGGGATCTAAGCATGCACCCAAGGACATAGATTTGATTTTTCAACTAATTTATATGCACTGGAGCATGTGCATGTAGTTCAAATTAGAATTATGCACATGAATGCATTGAAAACTCAGTTAATGCATAAAAATGTCCAAACAAACCCCAAAAATCACTAAAATTGACACAACACTCCTGTTGTTCTATGTTCACACAATAAAAAATTTGGAAGCAATAAGGGGCAATGGATATATTTTCATCCCCAAAGGTGGGACGTTCCCTACCAAACCATCATGCTTGTTGTGAGAAGCTCTGGCTTGTGAGAAGCATAAACCCAAACCTGCCCCAAACGGGACAAAATTTTTACCACGACATGTTGATGCCGCTCCATGAAACCATGCCAAGTTTCTTGAATTTCAGATGAGTTTTGGATTTACTAGAATTTATAAACCAGGCATCTTAATGTTTTGCCGGCAATCAATGGTTCCTTGGTGTTTGAAATTCATTCCCATTTCTGGCATGGGACCTAAGCATGCACCCAAGGACGTAGATTTGATTTTTAACCAATTTATAAGCACTGGAGCATGTGCATGTAGTTCAAATTAGAATTATGCACATAAATGCATTGAAAACTCAGTAAATGCATAAAAATGTCCAAACGAACTCCGAAAAATCACAAAAAATGACACAACACTCCTGTTGTTCTATGTTGACACGACAAAAAATTTGGAAGCAATAAGAGGCAATGGATATCATTTCGTCCCCAAAGGTGGGACGTTCCCTACCGAAACCATCATGCTTGTTGTGAGAAGCTCTGGTTTGTGAGAAGCATATACCCAAACCTGCCCCAAACGGGACAAATTTTTTACCATGGCATGTTGATGCCGCTCCATGAAACCATGCCAAGTTTCTTGAATTTCAGACGAGTTTTGGATTTACTACAATTTAAAAACCAGGCATCTCAATGTTTTGCCGGCAGTCAACGGTGCCCTGGTGTTTGAAATTCATTCCCATTTCTTGCATGGGACCTAAGCATGCACCCAAGGACACAGATATGATTTTTCATCCAATTTATATGCACTGGAGCATGTGCATGTAGTTCAAATTAGAATTATGCACATAAATGCATTGAAAACTCAGTTAATGCATAAAAATGTCCAAACGAACCCCAAAAAATCACAAAAATTTACACAACACTCCTGTTGTTCTATGTTCACACAACAAAAAATTTGGAAGCAATAAGAGGCAATGGATACCGTTTCGTCCCCAAAGGTGCGACGTTCCCTACCGAAACCATCATGCTTGTGGTGAGAAGCTCTGGTTTGTGAGAAGCATATACCCAAACCAGCCCCAAACGGGACAATTTTTTTACCACGGCATGTTTATGCTGCTCCATGAAACCATTCCAAGTTTCATGAATTTTAGAAGTTTTGGATTTACTAGAATTTGAAAACCAGACATCTCAATGTTTTGCCGGCAATCAACGGTGCCCTGGTGTTTGAAATTCGTTCCCATTTCTTGCACGGGACCTAAGCATGCACCCAAGGACACATATTCGATTTTTCAACCAACTTATATGCGCTGGAGCATGTGCATGTAGTTCAAATTAGAATTATGCACATAAATGCATTGAAAACTCAGTTAATGCATAAAATGTCCAAACGAACCCCGAAAAATCACAAAAATTGACACAACACTCCTGTTGTTCTATGTTCACACGAAAAAAAAATTGAAAGCAATAAGAGGCAATGGATATCGTTTCATCCCCAAAGGTGGGACGTTCCCTACCGAAACCATCATGCTTGTTGTGAGAAGCTCTGGTTTGTGAGAAGCATATACCCAAACCTGCCCCAAACGGGACAAAAATTTTACCATGACATGTTGATGCCGCTCCATGAAACCATGCCAGGTTTCATGAATTTCAGACGAGTTTTGGATTTACTAGAATTAAAAAACCAGGCATCTCAATGTTTTGCCGGCAATCAATGGTGCACTAATGTTTGAAATTCATACCCATTTCTTGCATGGGACCTAAGCATGCTCCCAAGGACACATATTTGATTTTTCAACCAATTTATATGCACTAGAGCATATGCATGTAGTTCAAATTTGAATTATGCACATAAATGCATTGAAAACTCATTTAATGCATAAGAATGTCCAAATGACCCCCAAAAAATCACAAAAATTGACACAACACACATGTTGTTCTATGTTGACACGACAAAAATTTTGGAAGCAATAAGAGGCAATGGATATCGTTTCGTCCCCAAAGGTGGGACGTTCCCTACCGAAACCATCATGCTTGTTGTGAGAAGTTCTCGTTTCTGAGAAGCATATACCCAAACCTACCCCAAATGGGAAAAAGAATTACCACGGCATGTTGATGATGCTCCATGAAACCATGCCAAGTTTCATGAATTTCAGACGAGTTTTGAATTTACTAGAATTTAAAACTAGGCATCTCAATGTTTTTCCGGCAATCAACGGTGCCCTCGTGTTCGAAATTCTTTCCCATTTCTTGCATGGGACCTAACCATGCACCCAAGGACACAAATTTGATTTTTCAACCAATTTATGCACTGGAGCATGTGCATGTAGTTCAAATTCGAATTATGCACATAAATTCATTGAAAACTCAGTTAATGCCTAAAAATGTCCAAACAAACCCTGAAAAATCACCAAAATTGACGCAACACTCCTATTGTTCTTTGTTGACACGAGAAAAATTTTGGAAGCAATAAGAGGCAATGGATATCGTTTCGTCCCCAAAGGTGGGACGTTCCCTAGCCAAACCATCATGCTTGTTGTGAGAAGCTCTGGTTTGTGAGAAGCATATACCCAAACCTGCACCAAATGGGATAAAAAATTTACCATGGCATGTTGATGCCGCACCATGATAGCATGCCAAGTTTCATGAATTTCAGACGAGTTTTGGGTTTACTAGAATTTAAAAGCTAGGCATCTCAATGTTTTCCCGGCAATCAACGGTGCCCTAATGTTTGAAATTCATTCCCATTTCTTGCATGGGACCTAACCATGCACCCAAGGACACATATTAGATTTTTCAACCAATTCATATGCACTGGAGCATGTGCATGTAGTTCAAATTTGAATTATTCACATAAATGCATTGAAAACACATTTAATGCATAAAAATGTCCAAACGAACCCCAAAAAATTACAAAAAATGACACAACACACCTGTTGTTCTATGTTGATAGAACGCACACAGTTTGAACTATACAAACGTTTGAGATATTAAAGTGGCAGCTATTTTTTCAAAATGCCTTTGTTGGCTGTCATTATTTGAGTGTGCCTTCTCTCAAAATGGACATGAAAAACACCATAGCATGTCGGGTGCCATTCCATGATAGCATGCCAAGTTTCATGAATTTCATATGAGTTTTGGATTTACTTGAATTTAAAAACCAGGCGTCTCAATGTTTTGCCAGCAATCAACGGTGCCTAGTGTTTGAAATTCATTCCCATTTCTTGCATGGGACCTAAGCATGCACCCAAGGACACATATTTGATTTTTCAACCAATTTATATGCACTGGAGCATGTGCATGTAGTTCAAATTCGAATTATGCACATAAATGCATTGAAAACTCAGTTAATGCATAAAAATGTCCAAACGAACCCCAAGAAATCACAAAAATTGACACAACACACTTGTTGTTGTATGTTGACACGAGAAAAAAATTGGAAGCAATAAGAGGCTGTGGATATCGTTTCGTCCCCAAAGGTGGGACGTTCCCTACCGAAACCATGCTGCTTGTTGTGAGAAGCTCTGGTTTGTGAGAAGCATATACCCAAACCTGCCCCAAACGGGACAAATTTTTTACCATGGCATGTTGATTCCACTCCATGAAACCATGCCAAGTTTCATGAATTTCAGACGAGTTTTGGATTTACTAGAATTTAAAAACCAGGCATCTCAATATTTTGCCGGCAATCAACGGTGCCCTGGTGTTTGAAATTCATTCCCGTTTCTTGCATGGGACCTAAGCATGCACCCAAGGACACATATTTGATTTTTCAACCAATTTATATGCACTGGAGCATGTGCATGTGGTTCAAATTTGAATTGTGCACATAAATGCATTGAAAACTCAGTTGATGCATAAAAGTATCCAAACAAACCTCGAAAAATCACACAACACTCCTGTTGTTCTATGTTGACACGAGAAAAAAATTGAAAGCAATAAGAGGCAATGGATATCGTTTCGTCCCCAAAGGTGGGGCGTTCCCTACCGAAAATCATCATGTTTGTTGTGAGAAGCTCCGGTTTGTGAGAAGCATATACCCAAACCTGCCCCAAATGGGACAAATTTTTTACCACGACATGTAGACGCTGCTCCATGATAGCATGCCAAGTTTTATGAATTTCAGACGGGTTTTGGATTTACTAGAATTTAAAAACCAGGCGTCTGAATGTTTTGCCGGCAATCGACGATGCCCTTGTGTTTGAAATTCATTCCCATTTCTTGCATGGGACCTAAGGATGCACCCAAGGACACAGATTTGTTTTTGCATCCAATTTATATGCAGTGGAGCATGTGCATGTAGTTCAAATATTAATTATGCACATAAATGCATTGAAAACTCAGTTAATGCATAAAAATGTCCAAACGAACCCTTAAAATCCGAAAAATTCACACAACACTCCTGTTGTTCGATGTTGACATGAGAAAAATTTGAAAGCAATAAGAGGCAATGGATATCGTTTCGTCCCCAAAGGTGGGACGTTCCCTACCGAAAACCATCATGATTGTTGTGAGAAGCTCCGGTTTGTGAGGAGCATATACCCAAACCAGCCCCAAATGTGACAAAAATTTTACCACGGCATGTTGATGCCACTCCATGATAGCATGCCAAGTTTCATGAATTTCAGATAGGTTGTGGATTTACTAGAATTTAGAAAACCGGGCATCTCAATGTTTTGCCGGCAATCAATGTTGCCTTGGTGTTTGAAATTCATTCTCATTTCTTGCATGGAACCTAAGCATGCACCCAAGGACACATATTTGATTTTTCAACCAATTTGTATGCACTGGAGCATGTTCATGTAGTTCAGATTTGAATTATGCACTTGAAATGGCTAGAAAACCAATTTAATGTATAAATGTTCGAACGGACCCTGAATAATTCCAATTCTTTTACGACACACACATAGTTGCATGTAAAAAGGTCTAGCAATTCAAACACTATCCACTGCCGCTGTGACCCCATTATGTAATTAAAATCAAGATGAAAAAATCATGTAGATCGCACACAGTTTATTATCAGCAACCGTGTGAGATGTAGCACAAAATATCATGGAGCATCGTTGGTGTATATTACGCCTATGGCTTACGCGAGAAGGTGCGTCGGCTACAGTCCACAACCGGCATCTCAAGCACACTAGCTCACTCCCCAAATATCATTTCACTGTTCAATCGTCGCCTGTGAAAGATGGGCACGTGGACCCGTGTCGTGGGGGTAACTTTGGTAGCCCACTCCGGGAGAGCGCGACCGCAGCTGCCATCTGCATGCTAACAAGGTGCATGAGCGCGACCGCAATCTGCGACCAGGCGGCAAAGGCAGCCCAAATGGCCGCCGTTGCTTCTCAGGTGGTGGCAGCAACATCTGCCTCGGGGATAGCAACTGGCGAGAGCGGCACAACAACTGCCCGTTCCATAGCGGCGGCCTTAGCCCTGATGGAGGCCGCCCATGACCATGTCAAGGCCGCCCACGCCCAGCTCCTGGCGGTCACCGCACAAATCGAACGAAGCTTCCCCGACAACGGTCGGCAACCCACGGTCGATGAGCTGGCAATCGTCGATAGTGTTCGAGTTGCCGTTTGTTCCTCCGCCGCATACCTTGAGACGACAGAGCCCGTCCAAGCCCAGACCGCATCCGCCCACGCCCAGCTCATGGCGGCCTTTTCCAAAGAGATGGCAGACGTGGATGGCGAGATGCTTGCCGAGTATGGTGCGATTGATGCCATGGAGCCCCTTCCCCAGGAGACTGTCAGGCGCGAGCTGGACATGGAGGCAGCAGCGGATATCGACGAGCACCAGCTGTAGTAGTACTCTTTGTTTTGTTTAATTAAGAGTGTCGGTCTTTTAATTTGTTAGAGTAATGTTTAGGTCAGCTAGATCTATTTAATTGCTGAACTTGCTCAATTAAGAAGTGTAGGTGTGTTGTAGTCTCCTTTGTCTACCCAAATTACGCAATGACGTGGATGACCACTTTAACCATGGAAATTCGAACCAAAACTTTTGATGTTCAAACTCATCACACACGGGTGAAGCTATC
The DNA here is from genome assembly GCF_002162155.2 of Triticum dicoccoides. Lineage (NCBI taxonomy): Eukaryota > Viridiplantae > Streptophyta > Magnoliopsida > Poales > Poaceae > Triticum > Triticum dicoccoides. The sequence continues at coordinate 371,342,463 of NC_041382.1, forward strand.
TGGATCGTTTGTGATGTCCACATATCGTACACAGTTCTGAATAAGGGACCGTGTCTGATGACACTTTGCGCGCCAATTTTTTGGCTGAAGCGATTCCAAATTTTCGGCTTCCACGGAAATATCTACCTCCCCGCCCCCTCCCCTTACCAAAATCCATTTCCCCTCTTTCCTCCTTCCTTTCCAAGTTGAAACCTTGACTCCTTGCTTGCAGCGTCGCTTCCTCATCGGTGACCCTCCTTCACGCTGCTCGACCTCATCTATCCAGGCAGGTAATCCACACCCGACCCCTCCTCCTCCTTCCACATCCCACATGCCCCGACCGCCGGCGCGAGCGTGACACCTTCCACCCAGATCACCGACCCCTCCACCAAATAAGCGCCGCCCTAAGCCATGGTGCACACAGTATATCCAGGAACTCAAGGAGCATTTGGTAGTGGAGAAGCAAATCACGGCCGCACGCGCGGATGAGGTTGTGATAGCTGCCGTTCAAGCTGACCCCCAGATCTTGGAGGATCACCTTTCCATTTGCTAGCTACGCCGGTTAAGCATGCTCCATTTACCCGTTGTGTGTGCTGCTCCTGCCTTTCCTTCACAAATTCTAGTGAATTGTGCTATCTAATTTTACCATGCAATCTGTTGCTCTAGTGTATATGTTCTATATGTCGTGCAATGTGGTGCTCACTTATTAACTGTTTTGTTAATTAGTTGTCGTCTTCAGTTAATTGCTTGGTTCAATTCTGCAAATGTGATGTTCAATTCTTTAGGCTACAATTTTGTATTGTCTTCCATGTGAGAAATAAATCGAATTTATCTTTACAAAATACATGAGAAACGAATACAATTGCTATATTTCCAAGTTGTCAAGCATGCTTGGTTTTGTTATACATTGTGCAATGTGGTGCTCAGTTAACGTTTGGTTCATTTGTGTAGTGGTGTTTAGTTAACTGTTTGGTTCAATTCTGCAATGCGATGTTCACTAATTGTGGGTGCATTCTGTTATTGTATACCATGTGAGGAATAAATTGAATTTGGCTGTAGTAAATACATGAGAAACAAATACAATTGCTACAATTGGCTGTAGTTAACTGTTTGGTTAACTGTCTGATCTTCTATTAGGAGTATGTTATATTGTGCAATGTGGTGCTCAGTTAATGTTTGGTTCATTTGTTGTGGTATTTAGTTAACTGCTTGGTTCAATTCTGCAATGCGATGTCCAATTGTCGTGGGTAGAATTTTGTATTGTTGTGCATGTGATGAATAAATTGAATTTGGCTGCATTTAATACATGAGAAACATATACAAGTGCTATATTTCCTAGTTCTTAATCATGCTTGGTTTGGGTAAATGGATTTTCCGTGTGGCTTGAATTAATCTGATGAATCTGCAATGTGCTTATTTTTCATCAACATATTTTAGTGATAGCATGCGAACCCTTACTTAACCTGATGACTAACTACCTTATATGTGTTGCAGGGAAACAATGGGAAGCACTGAGGTTTACAATCGAGGTTAGCACGTGCATGGTCCGTTCTCTAATAGCACATTATTGTGCAATTGTAGGAACCATTCTAATATTTTGGTTTTTAACAATTTGGTCTTGCACATGTAGGTCCTACTGTCAGAGGTTTTGACCCACTGTTCGACTCTTTTTGCATATGGGGAAATGAGTTGTCCATGAATATCAATCGAATAAAGAAACTCAGAAAGATTGTTAGGATAAAGAAATTAGGGACAAAAAACAACAAGATCTTTGTCTGCACAATGAAGAAGACATCAGTTCACTACAAGATGGTACTAACTATTATACCTTGCCTTTTTTATTCCTTTGCCCCATTTCCAATATAGAGAAGATATTTATGCACATCCTTGTTTTTAGTCCTTTCCAAAGCAGTTCACTGATGATTGCCTCTCAAACCACCTCAATGGTCAGGAGGCGAGGAAGGTATTCATACAACACCCACGGTTCAATACCGAAGTGTTCCTGAAGAGGACGAAGGACGGACAGTTAATTATCCACAGGCACTGGCCTAAAGTTGCAAAGACCTTCAACATGAATGAAGGCTCAATATTCGCCTTCTACTTCAGCAGTTTTCCAGATGACATGCATCTGTCTATATACCCTCTATGATGCTAATTTTGAATGGTTCAACATATTGCATGTGGAACTTGCTGCTGGTGCAGTTGTGTAATGGGGTAGCTGAGTGCTGAAGCTATATCATGTTGTAGTCTGATGTATTTAAATTATGAAATTCTGCTTCCTTAATATGGAAATGAAATGTATTGTGTGCTTAATATGAAATGTCAATTAGATTAATAAATGTATTATGAATAATCAGATAATTAGCCTGCTAATGGCGAATTAGCCTGCTAATTGGGTTTTGCTATTCCAAATGGTTGTTGAAAAAATACCGTGGGCGATGACCTCAGGCAACACACATAGTTTCTAGGAATATACCGTGTTCGATCAATGAACAATCACACACGACTTTATCTTGAAAACTTTTTGTGTTAGGCCACCTTGTGCAAATGTTTATCACATAAAAACTTTGTGTGATGGACAGCCTTTGCCACACAGTTTCTTCTACGGACCGTGTGTAATACATTCAATAACGCAAACGATTTAACGGGAAAAATTGTGTGTGTGATGTACCTATGAATAGAAACGTTTTCCTTTGAGCGACTATGTGGGATGTACATATGAACGACAATGTTTAGCGGGGGCTGACCGTGTGGGATGTACTTGCGACCCGAAACAATTTCGCCATATAATTGTATTTTTGTTTGCTCTACTATACGTATTTCCGTATTTGAGCGCTCGCCGGTCGCACACGTTCTCATTTCGCCAAGCGTGCGTGCCAGGAGGTCATATCTCCGACGGTTTCTGGGTCGTGTGGGAAGACCCCCCTATCGCCCACACTCACTTGGCGACGGTTCCAAATGTCGTCAGGCAAAGGGGTTAAAAACTGTTTGTTTAGGACCTATGCGCACCAGTGTTAACCATCTTTGATTAACGAGCTAGTCAAGTAGAGGCATACTTGTGACACTCTGTTTGTCTATGTATTCACACATTTTCTAAGTTACCGGTTAATACAATTATATCATGAATAATAAACATTTATGATGATATAAGGAAATATAAATAACAACTTTATTATTGCCTCTAGGGCATATTTCCTTCAGTCTCCCACTTGCACTAGAGTCAATAATATAGTTCACATTGTCATGAGATTTCACACCAATAGTTCACATCTTTATGTGATTAGTTCACATCTTCATGTGACTAATACCTAAAGGGTTTACTAGAGTCAATAATCTAGTTCACATCGCTATGTGATTAACACCCAAAGAGTGATCATGTTTTGCTTGTGAGAGAAGTTTAGTCTACGGGTCTACAACATTCAGATCTGTATGTATTTTGCAAATTTCTATGTCTACAATACTCTGCACGGAGCAACTCTTGCTAAGTGCTCCCGCTTTCAATATGTATCTAGATCGAGACTTAGAGTCATCTAGATCGGTGTAAAAAGCTTGCATCGAGTAACTCTTTACGACGAACTCTCTTATCACCTCCATAACGGATAAATGTTTCCTTAGTCCTCTAAGGATAATTTTGACTGCTGTCGAGTGATCTACTCCTAGATCACTATTGTACTCCCTTGCCAAAATGATGCTAAGGTATACAATAGGTCTGGTACACCGCATAGCATACTTTATAGAACCTATGCCTGAGGCATAGGGAATGACTTTTCATTCTCTTTCTATTTTCTGCCGTGGCTGGCTTTCAACAATAGATAACGAGTTTCTCTCGAAAAAAGTGAGTGGGAGGAAAGTAGAACTTGATGAGGTAACTGTACCTGCAACCTTATTGGAAAGTAGTTTATCACAGAAATCAGTTCCAGTGATTCCTACACCAGTAAGTGAGGAAGCAAATGATGATGATCATGAAACTTCTGATCAAGTTACTACCGAACCTCGTAGGTCAACCATAGTAAGATTCGCACCAGAGTGGTACGGTAAACCTATTCTGGAAGTCATGTTACTTGACCATGACAAACCTATGAACTATGAGGAAGCGATGATGAGCCCAGATTCCACAAAATGGCTTGAGGCCATGAAATCTGAGATGGGATCCATGTATGAGAACAAAGTGTGGACTTTGGTTGACTTGCCTGTTGATCGGCAAGACATAGAGAATAAATGGATCTTCAAGAAGACTGACGCTGACGGTAATATTACTGTCTATAAAGCTTGACTTGTTGCGAAAGGTTTTTGACAAGTTCCAGGAGTTGACTACAATGAGACCTTCTCACCCGAAGCGATGCTTAAGTCCGTCCGAATCATGTTAGCAATTGCCGCATTTTATGATTATGAAATTTGGCAAATGGATGTCAAAACTGCATCCCCTAATGGATATCTGAAAGAAGAGTTGTATATGATGCAACCGGAAGGTTTTGTCAATCCAAAAGGTGCTAACAAAGTGTGCAAGCTCCAGCGATCCATTTATGGACTAGTGCAAGCCTGTCGGAGTTGGAATATACGCTTTGATAGTGTGATCAAAGCATATGGTTTTACAGACTTTTGGAGAAGCCTGTATTTACAACAAAGTGAGTGGGAGCTCTGTAGCATTTCTGATATTATATGTGGATGACATATTGTTCATCAGAAATGATACTGAATTTCTGAATAGCATAAAAGGATACTTGAATAAGAATTTTTCAATGAAAAACCTCGGTGAAGCTGCTTATATATTAGGCATCAAGATCTATAGAGATAGATCAAGACACTTAATTGGACTTTCACAAAGCACATACCTTGATAAAGTTTTGAAGAAGTTCAAAATGGATCAAGCAAAGGGTTCTTGCATGTGTTACAAGGTGTGAAGTTGAGTCAGACTCAATGCCCGACCACTGCAGAAGATAGAGAGAAAATGAAAGTCATTCCCTATGCTTTAGCCATAGGTTCTATCATGTATGCAATGGTGTGTACCAGACCTGATGTGTGCCTTGCTATTAGTTTAGCAGGGAGGACCGAAAGTAATCCAGGAGTGGATCACTGGACAGCGGTCAAGAACATCCTGAAATACCTGAAAAGGACTAATGATATGTTTCTCGTTTATGGAGGTGACAAAGAGCTCGTCGTAAACGGTTATGTCGATGCAAGCTTTGACACGGATCCAGATGACCCTAAATCACAATACGATACGTGTTTTTATTGAATGGTGGAGCTGTCAGTTGGTGCAGTTCCAAGCAGAACGTCGTGGCGGGATCTACGTGTGAAGCGGAGTACATAGCTGCTTCGGAAGCAGCAAATGAAGGAGTCTGGATGAAGGATTTCATATCCGATCTAGGTGTCATACCTAGTGCATCGAGTCCAATGAAAATCTTTTCTGACAATACTGGTGCAATTGCCTTGGCAAAGGAATCCAGATTTCACAAGAGAACCAAGCACATCAAGAGACGCTTCAATTCCATCCGCGATCAAGTCAACAAGGGAGACATAGAAATTTGCAAGATATACGGATCTGAATAGTTGCATACCCGTTGACTAAGCCTCTCTCACAAGCAAAACATGATCGGCACCAAGACTCCATGGGTGTTAGAATCATTACAGTGTAATCTAGATTATTGACTCTAGTGCAAGTGGGAGACTGAAGCAAATATGCCCTAGAGGCAATAATAAAGTTGTTATTTATATTTCCTTATATCATGATAAATTTTTATTATTCATGGTAGAATTGTATTAACCGGAAACTTAGTACATGTGTGAATACATAGACAAACAGAGTGTCACTAGTATGCCTCTACTTGACTAGCTCGTTAATCAAAAGATGGTTAAGTTTCCTAGCCAAGGACAAGAGGTGTCATTTGATGAACGGGATCACATCATTAGAGAATGATGTGATTGACTTGAGCCATCCGTTAGCTTAGCACTATGATCGTTTTGTTTATTGATATTGCTTTCAACACGTATACATGTTCATATGACTATGAGATTATGCAACTCCCGAATACTGGAGGAACACTTAGTGTGCTATCAAATGTCACAATGTAACTGGGTGATTATAAAGATGCTCTACAGGTGTCTCCGATGGTGTTTGTTCAGTTGGCATAGAACGAGATTAGGATTTGTCACTCCGATTGTCGGAGAGGTATCGTTGGACCCTCTCGGTAATGCACATCACTATAAGCCTTGCAAGCAATGTAACTAATGAGTTAGTTGCGGGGTGATGCATAACGAAACGAGTAAAGAGAGTTTCCAGTAACGAGATTGAACTAGGTACGATGATACCGATGATCGAATCTCGGGCAAGTAACATACCGATGGAAAAGGGAAGAACGTATGTTGTTATGCGGTTTGACCGATAAAGATCTTCGCAGAATATGTAGGAACCAATATGATTGTCCAGGTTCCGCTATTGGTTATTGATCAAAAGTGAGCCTCGGTCATGTCTACATAGTTCTCGAACCCATAGGGTCCGCACGCTTAACGTTCGATGACAATCAATATTATGAGTTTATGTGTTTTGATGTACCGAATGTAGTATTGAGTCCCAAATGTGATCACGGACATGACGAGGAGTCTCGAAATGGTCGAGACATAAAGATCGATATATTGGAAGGCTATGTTTGGACATCGGAATGGTTCTGGATGAGTTCATGCATTTACCAGAGTACCGGGGGGTTACCGGAACCCCCCGGGGAATCAATGGGTCTTATTGGGCCTTAGTGGGAGAGAGGAGGAGCCATCTAGGTGGAAGGCGCCCCCCAAGCCCAATCCGAATTGGGTGGGGGGCAGCCCCCATTCCCTTCCCTCTCTCTCCCTCTTCCTTCTTCTCCTACTCCAACTAGGGAAAGGGGGGAAACCTACTCCTATTGGGAGTAGGACTCCCCCTTGGGCGCGCCATAGAGAGGGTTGGCCCTCCCCTCCTCCCCTCCTTTATATACAGGGGAGGGGGCACCCCATAGACACACAAGTTGACAGTTGTCTTAGCCGTGTGCAGTGCCAACCTCCACAGATTTCCACCTCGGTCATATTCTTGTAGTGCTTAGGCAAAGCCCTACGTCGGTAACGTCATCATCACCGTTATCATGCCGTCATGCTGACGAAACTCTCCCTCGGCCTCAGCTGGATCAAGAGTATGAGGGACGTCACCGAGCTGAACGTGTGCATATCGCGGAGGTGCCGTGCGTTTGGTACTTGGATCGGTTAGATCACGAAGACGTTCGACTACATCAACTGCGTTACTAAACGCTTCCGCTTTCGGTCTATGAGGGTACATGGACACACTCTCCCGCTCATTGCTATGCATCACCTAGATGGATCTTGCGTGCGCGTAGGAATTTTTTTGAAATTACTGCGTTCCCCAAAAGTGGTATCAGAGCCAAGTCTATGCATAGATGTTATATGCATGAATAGAACACAAAGGAGTTGTGGGCGTGGGTATATACATATTGCTTGCCATCACTAGTTGTTTCTTGATACAGCGGTATTGGTGGATGAAGCGGCCATGACCGACATTACATGACCGCGTTCATGAGACTAGTTCTACCAACGTGCTTTGCACACAGGTGGCTAGCGGGTGTAAGTTTCTCCAACTTTAGTTGAATCGGTCAAGACGTGATTATATAAATTATTGTATGTGATGATTACATTTTGTAACACAGTTATTGGCAACTCGCAGGAGCCATATGGTTGTCGCTTTATTGTATGAAATGCAATCGCCATGTAATTGCTTTACTTTATCACTAAGCGGTAGCGATAGTCGTAGAAGGAATAGTTGGCGAGACGACAACGATGCTGGGATGGAGATCAAGGTGTCAAGCCGGTGACGATGGTGATCCTGACGGTGCTTTGGAGATGGAGATCAAAGGCACAAGATGATGATGGCCATATCATATCACTTATATTGATTGCATGTGATGTTTACCCTTTATGCATCTTATTTTTCTTAGTACGGAGGTAGCATTATAAGATGATCTCTCACTAAATTTTAGGGTATAAGTGTTCTCCCTGAGTATGCACCATTGCTACAGTTCGTCGAGCCGAGACACCACGTGATGGTCGGGTGTGATAAGCTCTACGTTCACATACAACGGGTGCAAGCCAGTTTTACACAAGCAGAATACTCGGGTTCAACTTGACGAGCCTAGCATATGCAGATATGGCCTCGGAACACTGAGACCGAAAGGTCGAGCGTGAATCATATAGTAGATGTTATCAACATAGTGATGTTCACCATTGAAAACTTCTCCATCTCACGTGATGATCGGACATGGTTTAGTTGATATGGATCATGTGATCATTTAGATGACTAGAGGGATGTCTATCTAAGTGGGAGTTCTTAAGTAATATGATTAATTGAACTTAAATTTATCATGAACTTAGTCCTGTTAGTATTTGCATATCTATGTTGTAGATCAATTGCTCATGTATAGCTTCCTCGTTTTATTTATGATATGTTCCTAGAGAAAACTATGTTGAAAGAGTTAGTAGCAATAATGTGGAATAGCTCCGTGATCTGAGGATTATCCTCATTGCTGCATAGAAGAATTATGTCCTTGATGTACCGCTAGGTGATGGACCTATTGCGGGAGCAGAGGCAGACATTATGAACATTTGGCAAGTTCGGTATGATGACTACTTGATAGTTTAGTGGGCCATGCTTTATGGCTTAGAACCGGGACTTCAAAAACATTTTGAATGCCACGGAGCATATAAGATGTTCCAAGAGTTAAAATTAGCATTTCAGACTCATGCCCGTGTCGAGAGGCATGAGACCTCTGACAGTACTTTGCCTACAAGATGGAGGAGAATAACTCAACCAGTGAGCATGTGCTCAGATTGTCTAGGTACTACAATTGCTTGAATCAAGTGAGAGTTAATCTTCTAGATAATATAGTGATTGACAGAGTTCTCTAGTCACTATCACCAAGTTACTAGAACTTAGTGATGAACTATAATATGCAAGGGATGATGTAAAATGATTCCCGAGCTCTTCATGATGCTAAAATCGGTGAAGGTAGAAATCAAGAAAAGCATCAAGTGTTGATGGTTGACAAGATCACTAGTTTCAAGTAAAAGGGCAAGGGAAAGAAAGGGAACTTCAATAAGAATGGCAAGCAAGTTGCCACTCCCATGAAGAAGCCCAAAGCTAGACCCAAGCCTGAAACTGAGTGCTTCTACTGCAAAGGAAATGGTCACTGGAAGCGAAACTGCCCTAAATACTTGGCGGATAAGAAGGATGGCAAAGTGAACAAAAGTATATATGATATACATGTTATTGATGTGTACTTTACTAGTGTTCATAGTAGCCCCCGGGTATTTGATACTCGTTCAGTTGCTATGATTAGTAACTTGAAACAGGAGTTACAAATGAACAAAGACTAGTTGAGGGCAAGGTGACGATGTGTGTTGGAAGTGATTCCAAGGTTGATAAGATCACCATCGCACACTCCCTTTACCTTCGGGATTAGTGTTGAACCTAAAATAAATGTTATTTGGTGTTTGCGTTGAGAATAATATGATCTGATGTAGGGTGGAACCCTAGATGAACGATCTTTCAGGAAAGGAGAGGATCCCGTGAGGAACACGAAGAACACGAGGGGAAATCTCAAAGGGGAACACAAGAGAAACACTCAAACCAACAAGTATGATCACACATGTGCTAGATCCATGAACACAAAAGGAGATACATGATCCACGATCAACAAGGGACGATACATGGTAACTGGTTCTTCTCCAAAGGAGGTCTCTATGGGGCCACCCAAAAGCGGGTCTTGAATCTAAGGGGATCTTCTCCGAAGAGGGGCCACGGTCTCTCTTAAGAAGTAGATCCGATGTGGATGAGCGAGGCTCTATCTCTAATATGAGCTATCAGAACGCTAACCCTAAAACGTAGGTAGGAGAAGAGTATATATAGTCAAGCTGGGTGAAGGGGTACACGGGCCTCGGGCCCTTACACTGTGTGTAGATAGGGGAGGCCGGACGTCCAGGCGTCGGGCCGGATGTCTGGGCTTTCACGAGGGGCCGGATGTCTTGGCTGGGGTTGCCAGATGTTCGGGCTAAAGTGGTTCAGCTTCGGGTATGTTCTATGACGGGCGCCGGATTTCCGGGAAGTGGCTGGATGTCTGGGCTAGAGCAGGGCCGGATGTCCGGGTCCTGTAGCTTCGGCTGCTGGACTATTGTTGTAGTGGATGTCTCCAGCGGCCGGATGTCCGGGGCTGGGGCAGGATGTCCGGGCCCTGGAGCTGCCTTCTTCTCCTTTCGACATTCCTCTTCATCCATGGACTTGGCGGCTTGTCCGTCTTCACGTGCATCTTCGGGAGGGTGCTCTTGGTACCTAATCGTGCACAACATCTCAGACTTAGGTAGTAGCCATGTCTCGAGAGGATCATATGTAATATCACTAAGGAGAGAAGTCACCTTGGTCTCAAGAGCTCTAGATCTATCTCGAGTCATAGGTCCTCTTGGCACTTCGTGAGACGATGGTAGGTCCATGGGGATGACCGTAGGCTGCTCCGCATCATCTCCCCTCCCTTGGGGAAGATCCGACCTCGGATCAAAATCCTCATCACCATGGTAGGGCGAGAGATCTTTGACGTTGAAGATGTCGCTCACGGAGTACTTGTCGCATGGAATGTCGATCTTGTAGGCATTGTTGCTGTAACATGCAAGCACCTTGAAGGGGCCATCCGCTCATGGTCAAAGTTTGGACTTGCATTCGTGGGGGCAGTGGTCCTTGCTAAGGTGTAGCCACACAAGATCTCCAATGTTGAACACCATGGGGTGCTTGTTGATGTTGAGCTTGGTCGTGAGTCGTTGTAATTGGCGCTCGATGGTGAGCCTTGTATCCTCATGCACCTTCTTTAGATGGTTCACACGTGCACTTGCATCCATATTGATGCGCTCTTGTAGTGGTAGAGGGAGAATGTCCAAAGGGAACAATGGGTTGAATCCGTAGATGACCTCGAAGGGGGACTTGCCAGTAGTCGAGTGTCTTGCTCGGTTGTAGGCGTACTCGGCGATAGGTAGACACTCCTCCCACTCCTTGATGTTCTTCTTGATTAGCACGCGAAGTAGAGCGGAGAGTGTGCGGTTGGTCACCTCTGTTTGGCCGTCGGTTTGTGGATGGTACGCAATGGAGAAGAGTAGCTTGATTCTGAGCTTGGCGCATAAGGTCTTCCAAAAGTAACGCAAGAACTTGACGTCGCAGTCTGAGACAATCGTCTATGGCACTCCATGTAGTCGTAATATTTCCCTACAAAGAGATTGGCCACATGTGAAGCACCGTCTATCTTAGAGAATCTAGGGTAGAAACCGGCTAAACCAAGGAAGCTACGCACTTGATGCAAGTTGGTTGGTTGTGGCCAAGTTTTAATAGCATTGATCTTAGAGTCATCAACATGAACACCCTTAGAGGATACAACAAAACCCAAGAAAACGAGCTTATCAACGCCAAAAAGGCATTTTTCCATGTTAGCATAGAGACGCTCTTTTCGTAGAGTTTGCAAAACGGTTCGAACATGGGTGACATGATCTTTGAGAGATTTGCTATAAACAAGGATATCGTCGAAGTATACCACAACAAACTCACCAATGTAAGGGCGAAACACATAATTCATAAGATGCATGAAAGTACCTGGTGCTTCCGATAAACCCATAGGCATGACTAACCACTCATACAAAGCAAACTTTGTTTTGAAAGCGGTTTTCCGTTCATCACCCTCTTGTATGCAAATTTGATAGTAACCACTTTTAAGATCAATTTTGGAAAAAGATAGTGGCACCGCTAAGTTCATCAAGCATATCATCAAGGCGTGGAATGGCGTACCTATAGCGAACGGTGATACATTGATAGGTCTACAATCGGAACACATGCGAAAGCTACCATCTCTTTTTGGCACAAGAATGACCGGAACGGCACAAGGACTCAAACTTTCGCGCACATGTCCATGGTCTATGAGATGTTTTACTTTCCTTTGTATTTCTTTGGTTTCTTCAGGGTTGACATGGTAGGGAGCTTTGTTTGGAAGTGGTGCTCCGGGGATGAGGTTGATGCGGTGCTCGATGCCTCGTAGTGGAGGTAGACCCAGGGGTAGCTCGTCGGGGAAAACATCTTGGAATTCCTGCAAAAGAGAAGACAACACTATAGGTAGAGTGTGAGAGGTGTTAGCTTTTGGTGCCTCGTCCTTGCACAAAAGGACATAGTGTAGGACACTAGATGGGTTCTCACACACTTCTCTTATCTCACTTTTTGTGGCAAAGAGAACTAAGTTATTCTTTTCGCTCATTGTGGAGGCACTCAATTTGGGCTTGTGGCGCTCACTCTCTTTTTGGTGGTTCGCTCTCTCACTATTCTCTCCACGATGAGTGGCTTGCTTGTCGGTGATCACTTGGCTTAGAGACATAGGGCGAAGTACGTACTCATTTCCTTGCATCTTGAAGATGTAGTGGTTTGTTCAGCCGTTAGAGATGACACCTCTATCAAATTGCCATGGTCATCCGAGAAGAAGGTGGAAAACGGTCATTGGAATGACATCACACTCCAAAGTGTCTTCGTATGCTCCGATTTTCAAGGAGACTTGCACTCTATGCTCGACTTGGATGGTGCCGGTGTCACTTAGCCATTGAACTTTGTAGGGATGTGGGTACTTCGTCTTGGGCAATTGGAGCTTGGAGTAAAGTTCTTCACTTGCTAAGTTACGGAAACTCCCTCCGTCGATGATGACCTTGACGGACCTTCCATTGATGCCGGCCTTGGTATGAAAGATGTGGCATCGTTGGTCTCCTTCTCGTTGATGTTGAAGAGTCAAGACATTGTAGACAACGAGAGAGGGACTTGAATCTTCGTCACAAAAGACATGTTCCTCTTCATCATTCACTTGCCGGTGCATGGTGACTTGCTCAAGGTCTTCCATTTCTCCTTCACTCATGGAGTCATATGTACCATCGTCATTGAGGATCATGGTCCGCTTATTGGTACACTCAAAGGACTTGTGGTCTTGGCCTCCGCATGTGAAGCATTTGAAGGAACTTATCTTGACGGTCTCATCGGTTGGGGTAGATGATGATGAAGCTCTCGGCTTGAAGTTGCTCGTAGTAGGAGGATTACTTGAGGTTGTCGAAGCTTTCTTGTAACTCGACTTGTCGATGTTGCTTGTAGAAGGCTTGGTTGATGTAGAAGGTGTTGGAGTCGTTGAAGTTTGGATGTTGGAGAAACCATTGGACTTGGATGAGAACTTTTCATACTTGAAGTCATCTTGCACTTGACATTCCGCTTTGGTAGCTTGGTGCACTAGCTCGATGAGGTTTGAGTATGGTTGGAAGTCGGCGATCTTCTTGATGGTATGATTGAGTCCATTCAAGAAACGTGCCATAGTTTGCTCATCATCTTCCGCGACATTGGCTCGTATCATGGCAATCTCCATTTCCTTGTAATATTCTTCAACACTCTCGGTTCCTTGCTTGAGGAGTTGGAGTTTCTTGAAGGTCGCGGCTGTAGTAGGTTGGAGCGTTCTCTCATGAAATCCTTCATTTGCGCCTAAGTAGTGATGGGTGGTTCATCTTTTGCCTCTCGGCGCTCAATGACTTGTTCCCACCAAATGAGGACATAGTCTTGGAACTCAAGGGATGCCATCACGATCTTCTTCTCTTCTTCATAGTTGTGCAAGCGGAAGATTTTGTAGACCTTCAATGCCCATGAAAGGTACTCTTCGGGATCATTGCTTCCATTGAACTTGGGCATGGTGAACTTTAGCTTTCCATAGCATTGCTCCTCATTGTGTTCGGGTCGGGGATGATGACGTCCTTGATGAGGAGGATCGTCTGTCACAACTTGCTCTTGTCTTGGAGTATTTCCAATGTCTTCTCGTTCTTGTTGAACTTGATGTTCTTGGAGAGCTTGTGGAGGAACTTGTCGAGTTTGACGTTGCACGCGAGCTTGATATATCCGTTCTTGAACTTCTTCACAAAGTGCTTCTTGATGTTCCCGAGCTTGTCGGCCTCGGTTGGCTACGGCTCGAATTGATTCTCGGAGGGCTTGTTGCACCTTAAGTGCTTGAGCTTCTCGCAATTGTTGCTCTTGACGTTGTGCCTCAGCATCTTGTGCTTCTTAGTGTAGTCGCGCTCTCTCTTCCTCTTTGTTTTGGCGTTGTCGTTGTTGTTCTCGTGCTTGCGCAAAGGTGGCTTGGTTTTGACGATGTCGTTGTTCTTGAGAGTTGTTGTCGTGTAGAGGGTTGCGGTTTTCTTGACGATCTTGGCGCGCGGCACGACGAAGAGTATTTGATGTCGGTGTACTTGAGCCGGAGATGGTGTAGTCGGAGTGTCGAATTGAGCGGCTCCGTCTTGATGAGGACGAAGTGGAAAAAGAGCGGTTGAGCAACAAAGCACGAATCTCGTCCATTCTTGTGTCATTCTCTTTCTTGTGGTCGTCGAGCTTGTGGTCGAAGTAGTCTCTTGTATGTTTCTCGGAGACTCGCAAGTCGGTGGTGAGGTTGTCGATTCTTTCGCTCATTAATTGTTGCTCTTGATGCAAAGCATGTTGTGCACCAAAGAGGTGGCTCTTTGTGACGTAGGAGTTCATGTCGTCGTCTTGCCCGATGAAGAGTGGGTTGGTAGAAGTACTTGGACTATCCATCATTCCAAGGGAAATATGTGAGTGGGAGAAAGATAAGCACGTATACCAAATGTACCTTGACCGATGTTGAAGATGGATCAAAGATCACTCCAATGTGGAACAAGGAAATAGCACAATTGGTACCAATTCTTCTCGGTTTCTCACGCCTGCACAAGTAAAAGCTTATGGTGGAGCTCGGTTAGCATGGTGGCACAAAATTTGATGAAATTGTTAGTGAGCTTCAAATAATGTTGGAAAAGATTCTCAAGTTTGCAATGCAACAAGTAGACCAAGCAAAATATGGTACACGGAAACACACACGCAAAGAGATAAGTGGGGTCGTGCAACCAAGGATGAGCCAAAATGTGGAATCCACGAAAATGCTCTTGTTGCACAACACTAGAGAGACGCTAGCACGATTGCACAATAGGCGGATATGAAGACTTGTGCACAACCTACTAAGCAAAAATGCAACGAGTTCTATCCCAAGTATGCTCTATGTATGGTATTCCGATGATATGATCCAAGATGATCTAGTATGACAATCTTAATGTCGTATGATGCTATGGTTCTTGCTTAAAAGCTCTTTGTTTATCTTTCCATTTTGCTTAAAATCTTGTTTGGCTCTTTGTTGTTTGAGCTCTTTTCTCATGCAATGCTTCACGAACCAAGATAGCAATTGTGTATGCGATGACAACCTTGTGACATAAGAGATGATACCAAGAGATGCACCAATGATATGTATGTATGCTATGGGAAGTATGATCAGTAATGTGCACAAGTCACGTCGCCGACAATACTCAATGGATAGTCTCGATGGGTAACGTACGCAAAAGTAAGGCTATGGTGGTTATTAAAGTAATGGCAAGAATGATGTATGGCGATACCAAAGATGAGGTTACTGCTTCTTGCTTACGGTATGGTGTCAAAATGGTGGAGTGGTTGTTGTCGATGACGCATCCGTGGCAAAGATGAGTGGCGGTGATGCTGATGTTGAACCGTACCTAAATAGCCGAAACACAATAGGACACGGAACCCCAACTCAAATTCTCAAAACAAAATGGGACAAAATTGTCGGAGTTGGTAGTGGTAAGCAATAGTGGTGTATGTGGTATATGGCGGTGCTATGCGGAAGTGGTGGTGCTATGCGGAAGAGTATGTGGGCACCGGAACAAAATTTGGCAAAATTTGGATGGAAAACGGGGCGGTGGATGGAAGTGATGCTGCCAGGGGCCGGATGTCCGGGCTGTCGGGCCGGATGTCTTGGCTGTAGATCCGTGGACGAACTTGATGAACTTCGCATGGAGAGGTCAAATCGGGGCAAAATTCGAGGGAATTTGTGGATGGAAATTGGGGAAAAGGTGGAGGAAAGCTAGATCTACCTGCAACAAATGAAATCCGCGGATCAAATCCAACAAAACTTCATCACACCAACAAATCACAAAAAAAATGGGGGGACTATTTTTGTGGGGAATTTTTGAATTAGGCACAAAATCCACAAAACAAGGCTAGAAAACACAATGGGGAGGGTGGAACCCTAGATGGCCGATCTTTCACGAAAGGAGCGGATCGCGTGAGGAACACGAAGAACACGAGAGGAAATCTCAAAGGGGAACAAAAGAGAAACACTCAAACCAACAAGTATGATCACACATGTGCTAGATCCATGAACACAAAACAAGATACATGATCCACGATCAACAAGGGACGATACACGGTAACTCGTTCTTCTCCAAAGGATGTCTTGATGGGGCCACCCAAAAGGGGGTCTTGAATCCAAGGGGATCTTCTCCGAAGAGGGGTCACGGTCTCTCTCAAGGCGTAGATCCTATGAGGATGAGTGAGGCTCTATCTCTAATATGAGCTATCAGAACGCTAACCCTAAAACGTAGGTAGGAGAAGAGTATATATAGTCAAGGTGGGCGAAGGGGTACACGGGCCTCGGGCCCTTACACTGTCGCAGACAGGGGAGGCCGGACGCCCGGGCGTCAGGCCGGATGTCCGGGCTTTCACGAGGGGCCGGATGTCTGGGCTGGGGTGGCCGGATGTCCGGGCTGAAGTGGTTCAGCTTCGGGTATGTTTTGTGAGGGGCGCCGGATTTCTGGGCAGTGGCTGGATGTCCAGGCTGGAGCGGGGCCGGATGTCCTGGGCTGGGGCCGGATGTCCGGGTCTTGTAGCTTCAGCTCTTGGACCGTTGTTGTAGTGGATGTCTCCAGCAACCGGATGTCTGGGGCTGGGGCCGGATGTCCGGGCCCTGGAGCTGCCTTCTTCTCCTTTTGGCGTTCCTCTTCATCTGTGGACTTGGCGGCTTGTCCATCTTCATGTGCATCTTCGGGAGGGTCCTCTTGGTACCTAATCATGCACAACATCTCGGACTTAGGTAGTAGCCATGTCTCGAGAGGATCATATGTAATATAACTAAGGAGAGAAGTCACCTCGGTCTGGAGAGTTCTAACTCTAGCTCAAGTCATAGGTCCTCTTGGCACTTAGTGAGACGATGCTAGGTCCATGGGGATGACCGTAGGATGCTCCGCATCATGATTGGATCATGTTTATTGTAATAAGATTATTCATTTAAGTCAAAGAATAATTGTTATTCGGTTTACATGAATAATACCTTCTGAGGTCATACACCCAAAGGTGAATGGTTTACTGAATCTCAATCGTAGTGATACACATATTCATAATATTGATGCCAAAAGATGCAAAGTTGATAATGATAGTGCACCATATTTGTGGCACTGTTGTTTAGGTCATATTGGTGTAAAGCGCATGAAGAAACTCCTTGCTGATGGGCTTTTGGAATCGCTTGATTATGAATCACTTGCTGCTTACAAACCATGCCTCATGGGCAAGATTACTAAGACTTAGTTCTCCTGAACAATGGAGCGAGCAACTGACTTATTGGAAATAATACATACTGATGTATGTGAACCGATGAGTGTTGAGGCTCGTGGTGGGTATCGTTATTTCTGACCTTCACATATGATTTGAGCAGATATGGGTATATCTACTTAATGAAACACTAGTCTGAAACATCTGAAAAGTTCAAAGAATTTCAAAGTGAAGTAGAGAATCATCGTAACAATAAAATAAAGTTTCTACGATCTGATCGTGGAGGTGAATATTTGAGTTAAGAGTTTGACCTTCAATTAAAACAATGTGGAATAGTTTCACAAACTCATGCCACCTGGAATACCATAGAATAATGGTGTGTCCGAAGATCGTAACCGTACTTTATTAGATATGGTGCGATTTATGATGTCTCTTACTGATTTACCACTATCGTTTTGGGGTTAAGCATTAGAGATAGTTGCATTCACGTTAAATAGGGAACCATCTAAATCCGTTGAGACGACACCATATGAACTGTGGTTTAGCAAGAAACCTAAGTTGTAGTTTCTTAATGTTTGGGGTTGCGATGCTTATGTGAAAAAGTTTCAGCCTGATAAGCTCAAACCAAAATCGGAGAAGTGCATCTTCATAGGATACCCAAAAGATACTGTTGGGTACACCTTCTATCATAGATCCGAAGGCAAGATCTTTGTTGCTCAGAGTGGATCCTTTCTAGAGAAGGAGTTTCTCTCGAAAGAAGTGAGTGGGAGGAAAGTAGAACTTGATAAGGTAATTGTACCTTCTCTCGAATTCGAAAGTAGCTCATCACTGAAATTAGTTCCAGTGATGCCTACACCAATTAGTGAGGAAGTTAATGATGATGATCATGAAACTTCAGATCAAGTTACTACCTAACCTCGTAGGTCAACCAGAGTACATTCCACACCAGAGTTGTACGGTAATCCTGTTCTGGAAATCATGTTACTAGACCATGATGAACCTACGAACTATGAGGAAGTGATGATGATCCCAGATTCCGCGAAATGTCTTAAGGCCATGAAATCTGAGATGGGATCCATGTATGAGAACAAAGTATGGACTTTGATTGACTTGCCCGATGATCGGTGAGCCATTCAGAATAAATGGATCTTCAAGAGGAAGACGGACGCTGATAGTAGTGTTACTATCTACAAAGCTCGAATTGTCAAAAAAGGTTTTCGACTAGTTCAAGGTATTGACTACGATGAGATTTTCTCACTCGTATCGATGCTTAAAAGTTTGTCCGAATCATGTTAGCAGTTGCCGCATTTTATGAAATCTGGCAAATGGATATAAAAACTACATTCCTTAATGGATTTATTACAAAAAGTGTTGTATATGATGCAACCAGAAGGTTTTGTCAATCCTAAAGGTGTTAACAAAGTGTGCAAGCTCCAGCGATCCATCTATGGACTGGTGCAAACATTTCGGAGTTGGAATATACGCTTTGATGAGTTGATCAAAGCATATAGTTTTATACAAACTTGCGGTGAAACCTGTATTTACAAGAAAGTGAGTGGGAGCACTACAACCTTTCTGATAAGTATATGTGAATGGCATATTGTTGATCAGAAATGATGTAGAATTTTCTAGAAAGCATAAAGGAGTGTTTGAAAGGAGTTTTTCAAAGAAAGAATTACCTATAAAGCTACTTACATATTGGGGATCAAGATCTATAAAGATAGATCAAGACACTTGATAATACTTTCGATGAGTAGATACCTTGATAAGATTTTGAAGGAGTTCAAAATGGATCAGTCAAGGAAGGAGTTCTTGCCTGAGTTGTAAGGTGTGAAATTGAGTAAAAACTCAAAACCCGGCCACGATAGAAAATAGAAAGAGAATGAAAAGTCATTCCCTATGCCTCAGTCATAGGTTCTATATAGTATGCTATGTTGAAGAGGAAACGGTGATGCAGCAAAGTAGCATAAGTATTTTCCTCAGTTTTTGAGAACCACGATATCAATCCAGTAGGAGACTACACGCAAATCGCCTAGTACCTGCACAAACAAAAAAGAACCTTACAACCAACGCGATAATGGGGTTGTCAATCCCTTCACGACCACTTGCAAAAGAGAGATCTAATAAAGATAATAAGATAAACATTTTTGGTATTTTTGTTTTATACTCCCTCCGTTCCAAATTAGATGACCCAACTTTGTACTAAGTTAATACGAAGTTGGGTCATCTATTTTGGAACGGAGGGAGTAGATTGGAAAGTAAAGATTGCAAAATAAACGGCAATAGAAATGGCTAGTTGACAGGAAATTAATATGATGTAAAGTAGACCCGGGAGCCATAGGTTTCACTAGTGGCTTCTCTCAAGATAGCATGAATTACGGTGGCTGAACAAATTACTACCGAGCAATTGATAGAAAAGCGCATAGTTATGAGAATATCTAGGCATGATCATAAACATAGGCATCACATCTGTGTCAAGTAGACCGAAACGATTTTGCATCTACTACAATTACTCCACACGTCGACCGCTATCCAGCATGCATCTAGAGTATTAAGTTCATAAGAACAGAGTAATGCATTAGGCAAGATGACATGATGTAGAGGGATAAACTCAAGCAATATGATATAAACCCCATCTTTTTATCCTCGATGGCAACAATACAATACGTGTCAGTTCCCTTTCTGTCACTAGGATCGAGCGCCGCAAGATTGAACCCAAAGCTAAGCACTTCTCCCATTGCAAGAAAGATCAATCTAGTAGGCCAAACCAAACTGATAATTCGAAGAGACTTGCAAAGATATCAAATCATGCATATAAGAATTCAGAGAAGAATCAAATATTGTTCATAGATAAACTTGATCATAAACCCACAATTCATCGGATCTCGGCAACCACACCGCAGAAAGTATTACATTGAATAGATCTCTAAGAACATTGAGGAGAACTTTGTATTTAAGATCAAAGAGAGAGAAAAGCCATCTAGCTAATAACTATGGACCCGAAGGTCTGTGGTAAACTACTCACACATCATCAGAGAGGCTATGGTGTTGATGTAGAAGCCCTCCATGATCGAATCCCCCTCCGACAGATTGCCGGAAAAGGTCCCCAGATGGGATCTCATGGGTACAGAAGGTTGCGGAGGTGGAAAAGTGGTTTCGTGGGTCCCATGGATGTTTTCATTGTATAAGAGTATACATAGGCGAAAGAAGTAGGTCGGTGGAGCTACAAGGGGCCCACGAGGGTGGGGGCGCACCTACCCCCTGGGCACGCCACCCTACCTCATGGCCACCATGTTGCTTCCTTGACCTCCACTCCAAGTCTCCTGGATTGCGTTTGTTCCAAAAAAGGTCCTTGCGAAGGTTTCATTCCGTTTGGATGCCATTTGATATTCCTTTTTTGTGAAACACTGAAATAGGCAAAAAAACAACAATTTGCACTGGGCCTTCGGTTAATAGGTTAGTCCCAAAAATAATATAAAAGTGCATAATAAAGGCCATTAAACATCCAAAACAGATAATATAATAGCATGGAACAATCAAAAATTATAGATACGTTGGAGACATATCAAGCATCCCCAGGCTTAATTACTGCTCCTCCTCGAGTAGGTAAATGATAAAAACAGAATTTTTGATGTGGAATGCTACCTAACATAATTTTTCAATGTAATTCTCTTTATTGTGGCATGAATGTTTAGATCCAAAAGATTCTAGACAGAAGTTTAATATTGACATAAAAATAATAATACTTCAAGCATGCTAACCAAGCAATTATGTCTTATCAAAATAACATAGCCAATGAAAGCTTATCCTTACAAAATCATATAGTTTGGCCATGCTTCATTTTCGTCACACAAAATGCTCCCATCATGCACAACCCCGATGACAAGCCAAGCAATTGTTTCATACTTAGCATTTTCAAACTCTTTCAACTTTCACGCAGTATATGAGCGCGAGCCATGGATATAGCACTATGGGTGTAATAGAATCTGATGATGGAGGTTGTGTGAGAAGACAAAAAGGGAGAAAGTCTCACATTGACGCGACTAATCAATGGACTATGGAGATGCCCATCAATTGATGTCAATACAAGGAGTAGGAATTGCCATGCAACGGATGCACTAGAACTATAAATATATGAAAGCTCAACAAAAGAAACTAAGTGAGTGTGCATCCAACTTGCTTTCTCATGAAGACCTGGGGCATTTTGAAGAAGCCCATCATTGGAATATACAAGCCAAGTTCTATAATGAAAAATTCCCACTAGTATATGAAAGTGACAAAATAGGAGACTCTCTATCATGAAGATCATGGTGCTACTTTGAAGCACAAGTGTGGAAAAAGGATAGTAACATTGGCCCTTCTCTCTTTTTCTCTCATTTTTTTGTTTGGGCCTTTTTTCTCTTTTTTATGGCCTCTTTTTCATACGGAATCTCATCCCGAATTGTGGGGGAATCATAGTCTCCATCATCCTTTCCTCACTGGGACAATGCTCTAATAATGATGATCATCACACTTTTATTTACTTACAACTCAAGAATTACAACTCGATACTTAGAACAAAATATGACTCTATGTGAATGCCTCCGGTGGTGTACCGGGATATGCGATGAATCAAGAGTGATATGTATGAAAGAATTATGAAGGTGGCTTTGCCACAAATACAGTATCAACTAGATGATCATGCAAATCAATATGACAATGATGGAGCGTGTCATAATAAACGGAATGGTGGAAAGTTGCATGGCAATATATCTCGGAATGGCTATGGAAATGCCATAATAGGTAGGTATGGTGGCTATTTTGAGGAAGATATAAGGAGGTTTATGTGTGATAGAGCGTATCATATCATGGGGTTTGGATGCACCTGCAAAGTTTGCACCAACTCTCGAGGTGAGAAAGGGCACTGCACGGTATCGAAGAGGCTAGCAAAGATGGAAGGGTGAGAGTGCGTATAATCCATGGACTCAACATTAGTCATAAAGAACTCACATACGTATTGCAAAAATCTACAAGTCATCAAAACCAAGCACTATGCGCATGCTCCTAGGGGGGTAGATTGGTAGGAAAAGACAATCGCTCGTCCCCGACCGCCACTCATAAGGAAAGCAATCAAAGAACACCTCATGCTTCAAATTTGTCACACAACATTTACCATACGTGCATGCTACGGGACTTGCCAACTTCAACACAAGTATTTCTCAATTCCATAATTACTCAACTAGCACAACTCTAATATTACCACCTTTATATCTCAAAACAACTATCAAGAATCAAACTTCTCATAGTATTTAATGCACTCTATATGAATGTTTTTATTATACCCATCCTAGATGCCTATCATATTAGGACCAATTTATAGCCAAAGAAAATTACCATGATGTTCTAAAAGACTCTCAAAATAATATAAGTGAAACATGAGAGATCAATAATTTCTATAAAATAAAACCACCACCGTGCTCTAAAAAGATATAAGTGAAGTACTAGAGCAAAATTATCTAGCTCAAAAGATATAAGTGAAGCACATACAGTATTCTAATAAATTCCGATTCATGTGGGTCTCTCCCAAAGGTGTGTACAGCAAGGATGATTGTGGTAAACTAAAAAGCAAAGACTCAAATCATACAAGACGCTCCAAGCAAAACACATATCATGTGGTGAATAAAAATATAGCCTCGAGTAAAGTTACTGATAGATGAAGAAAAAAAGGGGATGCCTTCCGGGGCATCCCCAAGCTTAGGCTTTTGGTTGTCCTTGGATTTTACCTTGGGGTGCCTTGGGCATCCCCAAGCTTAGGTTCTTGCCACTCCTTGTTCCAAAATCCATCAAATCTTTACCCAAAAACTTGAAAACTTCACAACACAAAACTCAACAGAAAATCTCATTGTAGCGATCCAACCTCAGATGGTCAAATCTCTGTGCATAAGTGTCATCCCTGGGTCGGTAATGCTGACACACACAAAACTTGAAGGATTTATAATAGAGTTCAATCACACACTTATTACATCGAATGTCTCAAAAGAGAACTTATTACAATAAATATGGCTTAGGGCCATCTAAAAAGATAACAACGGAAGGCTTGGAAGACAAAGTGAGTCCATCAACTCCAACGGCATAGCTGAGTGCATGACAATGACCTAGCGCACCTTACTCTTAGTCTGAAAAGTCTGCAACATGATAGGTTGCAGCCCGAAGCGGGTCAGCACATGGAATATGCTGGCAATGTAACACAGTAGAGCAATGAACAGGATAAATGCTATCACTACATGCATATATGGCCGATGGAGGCTCTATGGTTACAATGTTTTGCGAAAAGCCAATTTTTCCCTACAACAAAGGAATATATTTTATTTAACTATCATGGTAGTTGTTAAACATTGAGAAGGTTCCTCCAACTCAATCCCAATTAGATAGTAACAAAACCCCAACAGATTAATTAGAGTGTTGAGATCAACATGAAAAATCCAAGAACCAGATACTCAAGATGTCCATAACTGGGGACATGGCTAACCATGATTAGTTTATACACTCTCCAGAGATTTGCGCACTCTCCCCACAAGACTCGATCTCCTCCGTTGGATTTCTCGCACTACATGGTGTTTGAGAAACGGATGACCGAGACACATTCTTTCAGGAACATTAACTCTTTACTCTGGGTAGACAGTACCAACTTACATCCCCTACATCTGGTAGTCTACCACAGAAAGAGGTCATGGAGCATACTCAACTATGATAGAGCCCATAATAGCTTGTGGCTGCACAAGGAAGTTTCTAGCATGAATAATTGTGACGCCCCGAGACCGATGCGCCAGGTGTCTTCTAGTTATTCGCTGTTGTTGCCTTGTCATTTGCTTGTGTGTCGCATCTTGCCATGTCATCATGTGCATTGCATCATCATGTTTTTGAAACTTGCATTCGTCCGGGCCTCCCCATTCCTTCTGTTGTCCGTTCTGAGCCCAGACACACTCGCACGCGCCCGCGGCATGTCTGAAATAGTATTTTATAAGTGGCCGGAAAATTTTCTCGGAATGGGTTGAAAGTTGGCATGAAGTGTTGTTATAGTGTAGATAGGCCGCCTGCCAAGTTTCATCGCATTCGGAGTTCGTTTGACGCCCCAACGGTTAATTATAGCGGCAGTATAGTCGGTCAAACGTCGGACATTTTTGGTCTCCGGAAACCGTTGTCGGGCTGCCTTCTCTTCTCTCCTCTCAGCCCATCGCACTCTCCACAGCCCACCTGCAACCCACTAGACCCACCTAACCATCCCTTGCATCAGTGCATCGGACCCCTCGCGCGCGTCCGTAAGTTGTCCCGAACCCGACCCGGGCAGTCGTCACCATTGGTTCCGGATCATCCCCAAACGTCCCTAAAACATCACTGTTTTCTTATTTGGACTCCCTAGCCTATTTTTCTCGACCGCCCAATTTCGATCGGAGGGTCCAAACCTACTCCTTTTTGTCCCTATAAATAGTCCATCTCTATCCAAATCAGACCAAGACATAATTTCTAGGGATCCTCCCCTGTCCAATCCCCGCCGCCACTCTCATTGTTTTCAGCACCGAGCCAACTAGCCCCTCCCCTCGATCCAACTCCACCTCACCCGATGCCTCCTCCTCCCTCTTCGATCCAGAGGAGTGGAGCTCCTCCGTGCCCTCGCCTCCGCCCAACCCTGTCGTCGTCGGCAACAGTGGCTTGCCGGAGCCGTCACGCCGTCCTACCGGCCATCGAGGTCATGACCAAGTCGCTCCTCTTCCTTCCCTTCCTCCTCTCCCTACCACCCCTGCTCCCTCTCATTCCTCCCTGTCTCACCTTTGTGTAGGAAGAAGCACGCCCATGCAATGCACGCCTCCAGCGAGCACTTGCGTCCTGCCGATCTCCTTTGACGCCGGAGCTCCCGCACGCCTCCCGAACACCAAATCTAGCCCTCTCCGACGCCTCCTCACAGGATCTGGTCATCTCCGTCTCGTTGAACCTCGCGCCTGCCGCGTCTGTCATCTGCAGGAGCCAGTGTCGCCGCCTCCTTCAATTCGTCATGGACGCCCAGCTCGAGCTCCTCGTCACAGGCCTCCTCGCCATGGCAACTGCCCTTCTGCTGAACGTCGCGCCTCGCGCCGCCGCATGCATGCCTCCACCCCGCCGCCTCGTCAACCTCGCCGCCAACCAGCGACTGCTGCACCTCTCCTCGCCCATTCCTCTCTTGGCCACCGCGCGGCCGCACCTGAGGACCTTCTCGCCAGGACCATCCCCGCGACGCCGCTTCGTCGAAGAGACAACACTGAGGCCTCCTCTTCTTCTGATCTGGCACCGTCCCAGGAGCCTGCCGCCTCTCCGTTCACGCCGCCGCGCCCCGCCATCTTCAACCTCGTGCGGTCCAAGTCGCCGTCGCCGCTTGCCTTCTCTGGTGCCCCTGCCTCGCCATCGCCTGCTCGCCGCCGTTATGCTTCACGTTGTGCCTGATGCACCCCTGTTGAGCTGTTATGCTTCGCCCGCTCGTACCCGTTGACCCGGTTCAAGCGCCAACGTGGCCTGGCCTCCTCCCACCGAACCGGGCTTGGCCCATGGTGTGCAGCGCTCCAGCCGGCCTGCTCGGCCTCTCTTCAGCCCGGGCTTCGCCCATGGTGAGGCCACCCCTGAGCGCCCTCCCCTTTTTTCCCCTGCTATCGGGGCAGCCAGATTCGGCCTGCTTACATTTTTTTCCAGATCGGCAAATTTGTCTATTAACCAGGGTTTTGCAGTTTTATAGAAAACCCCTTGCATAACATGCATATAATAACTCACAAACGGTGAATCATATTAAAACAAACTTTATATGTAAAATGCTTAGAATTTTGTGTTGATTAATAATTTGCCACTTTCATGCATGTTAAAAATGTTGTTTGTGTTTATTTTGCCTAATGCCATGTTAAAATGCTTCAATTCATAACTAATTAACCGTAGCTCGGATTTAAATAATCTTTATATGTAAATGGGGTAGAAAAATGCCTATTTTAACATGGTGGCTTTACTTTGCATGTTTAATAACTCTAAAATTGTGTATAGGGCGAACAGTACCAACTTTGAAATATGCATATGGGGATTTACTGGAATTGTTGTTCGTTGTTCCGGCCTCATTTAAACTTGCCTAGATAGGTAGTTTTCTTATGCTTCACCATCTTGCCATGTTTACTAACATTTAATATTGTTGGGTACATAAACAAGAGCGAACTAAATAATTGTTGTGGGGTCCGTCAATATGCAACTCGTTGCATATTGAGCTCCACTTAACTTGTAGTTTTGCTTGTGCACTTTGCCATGCCATGTTTCATTAAACAGGAAATGCATCATGCTTGGGTGTGCATCATGTCATGCTTATGTGATGGTTGTTTACCTTGTTGTTTGCTCCTTTCCGGTGTTGCTTATTCTTGTTAGTTCCGGTAATGTCACGTGTGTGAGGATCCGTTCGACTACGTCCGTTTTTCTTCTTCATGGACCCATTTTTCTTCCTTGCGGGATCTCAGGCAAGATGACCATACCCTCGAAATCACTTCTATCTTTGCTTGCGAGTTGTTCGCTCTATTGCTATGCCGCGATACCTACCACTTGCTATATCATGCCTCCCATATTGCCATGTCAAGACTCTAACCCACTTTTCCTAGCAAACCGTTGCTTGGCTATGTTACCGCTTTTGCTCAGCCCCTCTTATAGCGTTGCTAGTTGCAGGTGAAGTTGAAGCTTGTTCCATGTTGGAACATGGATATTTGTTGGGATATCACAATATCCCTTATTTAATTAATGCATCTATATACTTGGTAAAGGGTGGAAGGCTCGGCCTTACACCTGGTGTTTTGTTCCACTCTTTCTGCCCTAGTTTCCGTCATACTAGTGTTATGTTCCTTGATTTTGCGTTCCTTACATGGTTGGCTGTTATGGGGACCCCTTGACAGTTCACTTTGAATAAAACTCCTCTAGCAAGACCCAACCTTGGTTTTACCATTTGCCTCACCAGCACCTACCCTTCCCTCGGGTCGGCCAACCCGAGGGTCATCTTTATTTTAAACCCCCAGGGCTAGTGCTTGTCTAAGTGTTGGTCTGAACCGACTAGACTACGGGGCCACCTCGAGGAAACTTGAGGTTTGGTTTTACTCGTAGGATGTCTCATCCGATGTTGCCCTGAGAGCGAGATATGTGCAGCTCCTATCGGGATGTCGGCGCATCGGGCGGTCTTGCTGGTCTTGTTTTACCATTGTTGAAATGTCTTGTAACCGGGATTCCGAGTCTGGTCGGGTCTTCCTGGGAGAAGGAATATCCTTCGTTGACCATGAGAGCTTGTGATGGGCTAAGTTGGGACACCCCTGCCGGGTTTTGAAGTTTCGAAAGCCGTGCCCGCGGTTATGGGGAGATGGGAATTTGTTAATGCCCGGTTGTAGAGAACTTGAAAATTAACTTAACTAAAATGCATCAACCGCGTGTGTAACTGTGATGGTCTCTTTCCGGCAGAGTCCGGGAAGTGAACATGGTTCTTGTGTTATGCTTGAACGTAAGTAGTGTCAGGATCACTTCTTGATCATGGTAGCTTATCAACCGTGCTTTGCTTCTCTTCTCGCTCTCATTTCCGTAAGTTAGCCACCATATATGCTAGTGCTTGCTGCAAATCCACCTCACTACCTTTTCCTACCCATATGCTTAAATAGACTTGATCGCGAGGGTGTGAGATTGATAAGTCCTCGTGACTCACATATTACTTCCAAAACCAGATGCAGGTGCCGATGATGCCAGTGCAGGGGACGCGACCGAACTCAAGTGGGAGTTCAACGAGGATTCATGAAGTTACTATGTTTCCTTTTCGGACGATCAGTAGAGGAGCCCAGTTGGGGCGATCCGGGATCTAGCATTGGGGTGTCTTTCTTTATTTGGTTCCGTAGTCGGACCTTGATTGTATTCTGGATGATGTAATGCTATATTCATGTTTTGTGTGAAGTGGCGATTGTAAGCCAACTCTTTATCCCTTCCTTATTCAGTACATGGGATGTGTAAAGATTACCCCACTTGCGACATGCCTACCATGCAGTTATGCCTCTAAGTCGTGCCCCGACAGGTGGGAGATATAGCCGCATCATGGGTGTTACAAGTTGGTAATCAGAGCCTTCCCCGACTTAGGAGCCCCCTGCTTGAGCGAATCACTGATGTTGTTGAGTCTAGAACAAAATGTTTTGAGTCTTAGGATTATATATATCAGAGAGTAGGATTCTTTTTACTCATCAGTCCCTTCGTCGCTCTGGTGAGGCCTCCTGACGTAGAGTTTTGACTCTTCTCTTCTCAAATTTCACTAAAAAAATTGTAGGATCACACGGGTATCTTGGAATCATTCCGATGGTTTTGTGATGAGAACATTGTTCTTGGTGCCTCCTGGCATTTAGGGGTTGTGGCAGTGTCCCGAGGAGTTGAGCTCCGAGGTGTTGTCGTCACAATTTCATCATTGCAGTTCTGGAATACCTGAGTTCGCCGACATCGAAAATCTCCTTTATGCAGTTGTTGGTGAGATAACCTCGACGCCACCCAGTACTTGGGTGGGAGTTCGGGAGTATTGCCATAACTCATATAATGGATGCTTTTCGAAGGTTGAGGTAAATGATTTCCGAAGGTTTCTTGGTTATGTGTTGAAGGATGGATACAGCTGGATGTAGGAATTGTTAGTTTGGGTGAAATATTATGCTTCCTCTGTATCCCCAACACCTAATTGCATAACCAAAAAGTTTGGGAGTTTATAAGTGGGAATTCAAGTATATCGTAGGATATCTTTCCAACAGACACATGATATAATATGGGGTCTATCATATGTTTGTTTCCGTCTTATTCCGCAAGCCAATCCTTTGTTTTTGTTTTGAGTTGTGGTATTCAAGTTGCTTCAATGTCAAGTGTTGATTCCATACCTTTCCTAAGTGATGCTCTCTTATTTCTATGAGAGTATTAATCCGACGTGATCATGAAGGTTGTCATCTCAATTCTATCTTCCAACCGGTGTGCTTCTCTTCAAGTGGATCCGATCATTTCATCATCCGCAAGATCAACTATCAGTTCTTGTCAACGGTATTTGTTTCATTCGTCCCAAGTTGTCTTTGTTTCTCCCGCCCTCCCACCTTTTTTCTTCTAGGACTCAGATTTCTGAATCAAGTATCCATCTTATGGATGTGAAAGTTTCTTCATTCTTTCCTCAATGTTCTTATCAGCTGATTCTTAGGAAGATTCTAACGGAGCTTCAAGTTCGTCATTCTTCATTCTTTTTCTTCTCCGGTGGATTCAAGTCAAGCTTTGTTGATCATATCCTTTCCTCATTTCAAATGTCTTCTCTTGCCGGTGCACCTCTTAATCATTCCCCGCTTGCTATTCAATTGTTCTGGAGTGCTGAAGATATCCCAGAAGGTTCAAGTTTCTATTTGTAATCCTTTCAAGCTATTTTGAGGTCTTATCTTATTCTAGCCATTTAGTTCTACTGGCGCAATCTCTCTTTCAAATCATTCAATGGTGTTTCTTTTGAGTGGGCCCTAACCCACAGGTCTTTTCCCTGGATCTTACCTGACTCTTCTATTTTCCGGTGTTATTCTCAAATTCTTTTCAAAGTGTGACGTAAGAATAAATTATCATCAGTCATACGTCTTTCTCCAAGATATTTCAAATTCTTTTCATTGTTGGCTCAACCTCTTCGCTTTCGATTCTCCCAGAGTGTCTAACAATTCTTGATGGTTTTCTCGTCATCATTCTCGGATTTGAAGACCGAAGAAGAGTTTCTCTTCAATCATATCTGTTCTCTTGAAGATTCATGGTTCTAGCTTGATGCCATCCTCTCAAAATTGTTTTTGATTGTGAGAATTCTTTTCACCCATCCGGAGTAATTCAGGAGTCTTTTCAGTTTGATTCTTCGGAGCCCATCATCTGAGAATTATTCTTTCCAGCTTTCAGCTCTCGTTCTCCAAATCATACCGGTGCATCGTTCAAGTATTCCCTAATCAACTCGGAATCTCTCCGTTCACTTGTATCTAAATCAACTCAAGTATCTTCATTTGCTCTTCATATTCTTCCCGGTGATTTGTGCCTTTGCTACTTTCATTTTCAATTCTTACGGTGGTTTGTTCAAGATTCTCTTCCATGGTTATCATATCAATTCATTCGTTCTTTCCAATCCTACCGGTGCTTCGCTGAAGACCTTCCCAAGTCTGCGCCATATCTATCTGAATCCGTTCTATGAGAACAAGTAGTATCCCAAATCCGTTGCTTGTCATCAATTTAATTGGTGAAGGATAAGCATAATGTAATTCTTATTATTGTTTCATCCATGTCATCTAATTTCTTCTTTCCGGAGTGGTCCATCATATCACATTCTCGGTTCGAGATGCTTTATCTTTTCTTTCCGGAGTTCCAAGTTATTTCAATTATATCATTTCAAAGCTTCATCTAATCATTGCAAGGCTTCAATTTTATTCTTTTCATCCTTCACTTCTTTTGATCATCCTTTTATTACCGGAGTTCTTCATGGAGGTTCTACATGATGGTTCGTCAAGGATTCCTTTCATTCTACAATTGTCCTCAAGATTTCTCTCGAAGTTAAGATTCGCCAAGCTATACTCCAAAATAAACATGGTGCTCAACACATGTTCTGTTTAGAGGAGTTCAAGCATTCTTTATCTTGCATTTGGAAGTGCAATTCTTTCTACCTTATCATTTGAGGTAGTGTTATGTCATTCTTGATAATTTCCCTTCGTGTTTCATGACTCACAAGTTCAGGAATGAGATATTTTAACCCATCAATCTCTTCATTGGAGTTATCTTGGGTTATATTTCACCTAAAGCTTTCCCTAAGGATTGTTGCTATTTATGGTGCTCAGAAATGACCCAAGTTCTTCATTTATCCTCCCGATGAGATAAGCTTCTCGTCTCCTTGTTCATATCAATCCAATCTATTGTTTCCGTTAGTGGCAGAATTTCACCTCATAGTTTTGAGAAGTTTTCCATAAGCCCACTACAAGCTTACTCTTTTCGTTGTTGGTTTTCCAACAACTCCGTTCGACCCTTCTCCTTACGATGCTTTTTCAAGCTCATTTGAGGTAGAAGATGTTGTTTTCTTCTCCATTCCTTTAATCCCATTCTTGTATTTCTTCCGGAGGCTTTGTGATGTTGTTCTATTCAACTCATCATCTCATTTTTGTCAAAGATCATGTTCTTTCCTTTTGCTTATCCATTCAACCGGAGTGTCGTGTCCTTCATTGAAGTTCTCTCATCTTATCATGTTTTCCATCCCTTCTCAACCGGAGTGCTGTCTGAAATCTTTCTTACACATTGTGCCATTCTTTCAATAGTTCCGGAGGCAGTGTGTTGTTGAATTCATCAAGTATCATCCAATCTTCCCAAGTTCATATCCAATTCCTTTCATTTACAGTCGGAGTGTTGTCCAAATTATATCATTCTTACTCCATCTCTATCTTGTTTTAACCGGAGTGGTTTCAGTATCTATCCTCTCAATTACCTCTTGGTTCTCGTCGTATTTCATGTTCCTGTTGTCTAACGGTGTGTTTTCAACTTTGTTCATCTTCGTTGTATTCTTCTTTCAATTTGTTCAGCCTCGCAAGGTTCTTTGGTTTCACTCATTTGTCAAAGAAGCAACCTAGTTTTACCTCTTCCCCTTCCTCTTTCGTTTCCCCCGATGCCATCCTAGATCTCGGGACGAGATCCTCTCGTAGTGGTGGAGTGTTGTGACGCCCCGAGACCGATGCGCCAGGTGTCTTCCAGTTATTCATTGTTGTTGCCTTGTCATTTTCTTGCGTGTCGCATATTGCCATGTCATCATGTGCATTGCATCATCATGTTTTTGAAACTTGCATTCGTCCGGGTCTCCCCGTTCCTTTCGTTGTACGTTCTGAGTCCAGACACACTCACACGTGCCCGCGGCATGTCCGAAATAGTATTTTATAAGTGGCCCGAAAATGTTCTAGGAATGGGTTGAAATTTGGCATGCGGTGTTGTTATAGTGTAGATAGGCCGCCTGCCAAGTTTCATCGCATTCAGAGTCCGTTTGACGCCCCAACGGTTAATTATAGCGGTACTATAGTCGGTCAAACGTTGGACGTTTTCGGTCTCCGGAAACCGTTGTCGGGCTGCCTTATCTTCTCTCCTCTCAGCCCATCGCACTCTCCACAGTCCACCTGCAACCCACTAGACCCACCTAACCACCCCTTGCATCAGTGCATCAGACCCCTCGCGTGCGTCCGAAAGTTGTCCCGAACCCGACCCGGGCAGTCGTCACCGTTGGTTCCGGATCATCCCCAAACGTCCCTAAAACATCACCTTTTCTTATTTGGACTCCCTAGCCTATTTTTCTCAACCGCCTAATTTCGATCGGAGGGTCCAAACCTACTCCTTTTTGTCCCTATATATACTCCACCTCTATCCAAATCAGACCAAGACCTAATTTCTAGGGATCCTCCCCTTTCCAATCCCTGCCGCCGCCACTCTCCTTGTTTTCAGCGCCGAGCCAACCAGACCCCTCCCCTCGATCCAACTCCACCTCACCCGATGCCTCCTCCTCCCTCTTCGATCCAGAGGAGTGGAGCTCCTCCGTGCCCTCGCCTCCGCCAAACCCTATCGTCGCTGGCAACCGTGGCTTGCCGGAGCCGTCGCGCCGTCCTACCGGCCATCGAGGTCATGACCAAGTCGCTCCTCTTCCTTCCCTTCCTCCTCTCCCTACCACCCTGCTCCCTCTCATTCCTCCCGGTCTCCTCATTGTGTAGGAAGAAGCACGCCCATGCAATGGACGCCTCCAGCGAGCACCGGCGTCCTGTAGTTCTCCTTTGACGCCGGAGCTCCCACACGCCTCCGGACACCAAATCCGGCCCTCTCCGATGCCTGCTCGCAGGATCCGGCCATCTCTGTCTCGTTGAACCTCACGCCCACCGCGTCTATCATCTGCAGGAGCCAGGGTCGTTGCCTCCTTCAGTTCGCCATGGACGCCCAGCTCCAGCTCCTCGTGCCAGGCCTCCTCGCCATGGCTGCTGCCCTTCTGCTGAACCTCGCACCTCGCGCCGCCGCATGCATGCCACCACCCCGCCGCCTCGTCAACCTCGCCGCCGGCCAGCGACTGCTGCACCTCTCCTTCGCACATTCCTCTCTCGGCCACCGCGCGACCGCAACTGAGGACCTTCTCGCCAGGACCATCCCCGCGCCGCCGCTTCATCGGAGAGACAACGCCGAGGCCTCCTCTTCTTCTGATCTGGCGCCGTCCCAGGAGCCTACCGCCTCTACGTTCGTGCCGCCGCGCCCTGCCATCTTCAGCCTCGTGCCGTCCAAGTCGCCGTCGCCGCTTGCCTTATCTGGTGCCCCTGCCTCGCCATCGCCTGCTCACCGCCGTTCCGCTTCACACCGTGCCCGTTGTGCCCCTGTCGAGCTGCTCTGCTTCGCCCGCTCGTCCCTGTTGGCCCGGTTCAAGCACTAGCGTGGCTGGCCTCCTCCCACCGAACCAGGCTTGGCCCATGGTGTGCAGCGCTCCAGCCGGCCTACTCGGTCTCTCGTCAGCCTGGGGTTAGCCCATGGTGAGGCCACCCCTGAGTGGCCTCCCCTTTTTTTCCTACTATAGGGATAGCCAGATTTGGCCCGCTTACATTTTTTACAGATCGGCGAATTTGTCTATTAACCAGGGTTTTGTAGTTTTACAGAAAACCCCTTGCACAACATGCATATAATAAATCACAAACGGTGCATCATATTAAAACAAAATTTATATGTAAAATGCTTAGAATTTTGTGTAGATTAATAATTTGCCACTTTCATGCATGTTAAAAATGTTTAAAATGCTGTTTGTGTTTATTTTCCCTAATGCCATGATAAAATGCTTGAATTCATAACTAATTAACCATAGCTTGGATTTAAATATTCTTTATATGTAAATGGGGTAGAAAAATGCCTAGTTTAACATGGTGGCTTTACTTTGCATGTTTAATAACTCTAAAATTGTGTATAGGGCAGAACAGTACCAACTTTGAAATATGCATATGGGGATTTACCGGAATTGTTGTTCGTTGTTCCGGCCTCATTTAAACTTGCCTAGATAGGTAGTTTTCTTATGCTTCACCATCTTGCCATGTTTAATAACATTTAATATTGTTGGGTACATAAACAAGAGCGAACTAAATAATTGTTGTGGTGTCCGTCAATATGCAACTCGTTGCATATTGAGCTCCACTTAACTTGTAGTTTTGCTTGTGCACTTTGCCATGCCATGTTTCATTAAACCGGACACGCATCATACTTGGGTGTGCATCATGTCATGCTTATGTGATGGTTGTTTACCTTGTTGTTTGCACCTTTCCGGTGTTGCTTCTTCTTGTTAGTTCCGGTAACGTCGCGTGTGTGAGGATCCGTTCGACTACGTCCGTTTGTCTTCTTCATGGACCCATTCTTCTTCCTTGCGGGATCTCAGGCAAGATGACCATACCCTCGAAATCACTTCTATCTTTGCTTGCTAGTTGTTCGCTCTATTGCTATGCTGCGATACCTACCACTTGCTATATCATGCCTCCCATATTTGCCATGTCAAGCCTCTAACCCACCTTTCCTAGCAAACCGTTGTTTGGCTATGTTACCGCTTTTGCTCAGCCCCTCTTATAGTGTTGCTAGTTGCAGGTGAAGTTGAAGCTTGTTCCATGTTGGAACATGGATATTTGTTGGGATATCACAATATCTCTTATTTAATTAATGCATCTATGCACTTGGTAAAGGGTGGAAGGCTCGGTGAGGGAGTCCTGGATTAGGGGGTGTTCGGGTAGCCGGACTCCTGGACTGTGAAGATACAAGATTGAAGACTTCATCCCGTGTCCGGATGGGACTTTCCTTGGCGTCGAAGGCAAGCTTGGCGATGCGGATATTCAAGATCTCCTACCATTGTAACCGACTCGGTGTAACCCTAACCCTATCCGGTGTCTATATAAACCGGAGGGTTGTAGTCCATAGGCAATCAACTCCATACACAACAATCATACCATAGGCTAGCTTCTAGGGTTTAGCCTCCTTGATCTCGTGGTAGATCTACTCTTGTACTACCCATATCATCAATATTAATCAAGCAGGAGTAGGGTATTACCTACATCGAGAGGGCCCAAACCTGGGTAAAAAACATCGTGTCCCTTGTCTCCTATTACCATCCGGCCTAGACGCACAGTTCGGGACCCCCTACCCGAGATCCGCCGGTTTTGACACCGACATTGGTGCTTTCATTGAGAGTTCCTCTGTGTCGTCGC
Source organism: Triticum dicoccoides (assembly GCF_002162155.2). NCBI lineage: Eukaryota > Viridiplantae > Streptophyta > Magnoliopsida > Poales > Poaceae > Triticum > Triticum dicoccoides. The sequence continues at coordinate 371,378,169 of NC_041382.1, forward strand.
CTTTAGGTCCGATGGCTCCTTTGATCATCAACAACGATACGGTCCAGGGTGAGACTTTTCTCCCTGGACAGATCTTCGTCTTCGGCGGCTTCGCTCTGCGAGCCAATTCGCTCGGCCACCTGGAGCAGATCGAAAGCTACGCCCCTGGCCATCAAGTCAGGTTTGGAAGCTTAAACTACACGGCTGACATCCGCGGAGACTTGATCTTCGATGGATTCGAGCCACAGCCAAGCGTGCCACACTGTCTCAATGGGCATGATATAGCTCTGCCGCCGAACAGGGCCTTAGAGGTCGCGCACGCAGTGGTTTCGACCATTGATTCGGAGCCTACTGCGCCGACCGAGGATCAGCGGTTGGATGCTGCCTCAGGGGCTGCGATCTCAGAGGCGATCGAGCCGAACTCCAGCCCCGCACTCCGCATGGCCCGTGACTCCGAGGAGCCGGATTCCTCTCCGAACTCCGAGCCCCCCGCGCCCCTGCCGATCGAATTCGATTGGGCGCCGATAATGGAGTTCACCGCCGCAGACATCTTTCAGCACTCGCCCTTCGGCGACATCTTGAATTCTTTAAAGTCTCTCTCTTTATCAGGAGAGTCCTGGCCGGACTACGGTCAGCGAGGGTGGGATATGGACGATGAGGAAATTCAAAACCCACCCACCACCCACTTTGTAGCCACTGTCGACGATCTAACCGACATGCTTGACTTCAGCTCCGAAGACATCGACGGCATGGATGACGATGTAGGAGACGAACAGGAAACAACACCTGTAGGGCGCTGGAAGGCCACCTCGTCATATGACATATATATGGTGGATACTCCAAAAGATGGAGATGGCGATGGAACAGTGGGGGATGACGCCCCCAAGAAACAGCCAAAGCGCCGGCGTCAGCGGCGCCGCTCTAAATCCCGCCAAAACAAAAACGGTGATTCCGGCACAGGAGATAATACTACCCCGGATAGCGCCGAAGAACACCCACCTCAGCAAGATTCGGCACAGGAAGATGGAGAAGCCAGCCCTCATGAGAGAGCGCCAGACCAAGAGGTCGAGGATGATAACAATACGCCTCCCACCAAAGACGAGGCAAGCCTCGATGACGACGAATTCGTCATACCATCAGACCCCGCCGAACAAGAGCATTTTAAACGCAGGCTTTTAGCCACGGCAAGCAGCCTCAAGAAAAAATGGCAACAGCTTAGAGCTGCCCAAGATTTGCTAGCTGACAGATGGACTGAAGTCCTTGCGGCCAAAGAGTATGAACTCAAACGCCCCTCCAAGAGTTACCCGAAGCGCAGGCCGCTACCCCGATCAGAGGAGGAAGCACCTACATCACCAGCGCATGACATGGCAGACCGGCCACCTCGCGGCCGCGACAGAGAGGCCTCTCGGCCCTCCACCCAAGCCATGCCCCGAAGCCGCTCAACTAAGGCACGGGAAAATGCGCCCGACCTGCGAAACATACTGGAGGATAAGGCAAGACAAACAAGATCGATCTACGGATCGCGCAGGCGCCCTACGGCATGTGACAATGATCTTCACTCCGGATACAACAAATCAAGGCCGGGCCGAACACAACAGACATAGCTCTTCCGAGTTGCGTCGTGATATAGCCCAGTACAGGGGCGCCGCACAACCGCTATGCTTCACGAATGAAGTAATGGATCATAAAATCCCAGAGGGTTTCAAACCCATAAACATCGAATCATACGATGGCACAACAGATCCGGTGATATGGATCGAGGATTATCTCCTTCACATCCACATGGCACGCGGCGATGATCTACACGCCATCAAATACCTCCCGCTCAAACTTAAAGGACCGGCCCGACATTGGCTTAACAGCTTGCCAGCAGACTCAATCGGTTCTTGGGAGGACCTGGAAGCCGCATTCCTCGACAACTTCCAGGGCACTTACGTGCGACCGTCGGATGCCGACGACTTAAGCCACATAATTCAGCAGCCAGAAGAATCGGCCAGACAATTCTGGACACGGTTCCTAACAAAGAAAAACTAGATAGTCGACTGTCCGGACACAGAGGCCCTAGCAGCCTTCAAGCATAACATCCGCGATGAGTGGCTTGCCCGGCACCTGGGACAGGAAAAGCCGAAATCCATGGCAGCCCTCACGACACTCATGACCCGCTTTTGCGCGGGAGAAGACAGCTGGCTAGCTCGCAGTAACAACTTATCAAAGAACCCTGGTAATTCGGATACCAAGGACAAAAGTGGTAGGACATGTCGGAATAAGCAAAAACGCCGCGTTAACAGCGACAGCAATGAAGACACGGCAGTCAATGCCGGATTCAAAGGCTATAAATCCGGTCAGCGGAAAAAGCCATTCAAAAAGAATACTCAGGGCCCGTCCAGTTTGGACCGAATACTCGATCGCTTGTGCCAGATACATGGCACCCCCGAAAGGCCAGCCAATCACACTAACATGGATTGTTGGGTGTTCAAGCAGGCAGGCAAGTTAAGGGCCGAAAACAAAGACAAGGGGCTGCACAGCGACGACGAGGAGCCCAAGCCGCCGAACAACAATGGACAGAAGGGCTTTCCCCCACAAGTGCGGACGGTGAAAATGATATACGCAACCCACATTCCCAAGCGGGAGCGGAAGCGTGCGCTACGGGACGTATACGCGATAGAGCCAGTCGCCCCAAAATTCAACCCATGGTCCTCCTGCCCGATCACTTTTGATCGAAGGGACCATCCCACTAGCATCCGTCATGGCGGCTTCGCCGCATTGGTTCTCGACCCAATCATCGACGGATTTCATCTCACAAGAGTCCTCATGGACGGCGACAGTAGCCTAAACCTGCTTTATCAGGATACAGTGCAAAAAATGGGCATAGATCCCTCAAGGATTAAGCCCACAAGAACGACCTTTAAAGGCGTTATACCAGGTGTAGAAGCCAACTGTACAGGCTCAGTAACACTTGACATGGTCTTCGGATCCCCGGACAATTTCCGAAGCGAAGAGTTAATCTTCGATATAGTCTCGTTTCGCAGTGGCTATCACGCCCTGCTCGGACGAACCGCATTCGCAAAGTTCAATGCGGTGCCACACTACACATATCTCAAACTCAAGATGCCAGGCCCTCGAGGAGTAATTACGGTCAACGGAAACACCGAACGCTCCCTCCGTACGGAGGAGCATACGGCGGCTCTCGCAGCGGAGGTACAAAGTAGCCTTCTCAGGCAATTCTCCAGTCTGGCCATTAAAAAGCCAGACACTGCCAAGCGCGCCCGGAGTAACCCACAGCAGGACCGCCTGGCACACTCTGAGCAAGCGTAGCAATGCACCCCCAACCCCAGCTTTCGCGACATAGCGAAACCAGTACCTCGCGTACATAACTACGCCCTTGAAATACCATGGGCACAGGGGAAGGGGCACAATAACGGCACGCCCAAAATACGGCTTAAAACGTACTAGGGGCTGCCGGATTCTTTTTTTAATTTTTTCTTACTTTCAGGACTCCATACTTCGGACGACCTGTTCGGCAATTCGACTGCCGCACCAACGATGCAAGATCCAGGGAGGCCGACAAGCCATGCCGCATTATGGAACTCCCAGGTGGTCTCTGTTACGAGTAGTATACATGTTTTAAATACAATTCCGTGGCCTGCCCCTGGTCAGGACATACTGAATAGTCCAATATCTTTTGCTTACCGCACTATTTGCATCGTTCGGCTTTGATAAATAGCCTTTATATAAACAATGCATAGCTTTTGTCTATTTTTTGCATTACTCTCTTTTATATATGTTCATTAATGACATGTTGCACCCGTACACTGTGGTACGGCAAGTACGCCAGGGGCTTTAGTACCCTTTAATATGGTGTGAGAAGTCCGTACACTTTCACAAGTGCGGCACCTCGAACTTATAGCACTATATGCATCGGCTCTGAATCATGATTTGGGTCAATAGTTGGGTTTGCCCGGCTCCTATGTTTTGGTGCCTAACGTTCCGCTATATCGGCTAAGGTAGCACTAGGAGAACCACTGCGATTGTGCCCTGGTTGAGCTGGGTTAAGCACCTCAGTGGAGAAAGCTAAAACTGACTGTCATGATGAGGCGAGAGACCGGTCGCTGTTCGAGAGGTTTTTTGAGTCCCTAAAGGCTTATGCCGCTTCGAGCGAGGAGCTGGACAACCCCGGCCAAGGCGTGGATAGTGCCCCGAACTCGGTCTTCCGAACTAGGGGCTTCTCCGAAATTTAAAATTATAAAGTTCTATGGCTAAGTGAGAGTGTTCAAGCACTATAGTCCGATTGCCTGGTTCGTTGTGCTGAGCGCCTCCCTCGAAGGACCCAACTATGGGAAAAAGAGCGCTCAGGTCTATCCCGAACACCCCAGCACTAGTGGCATGGGGGCAGAAGCCGACGACTGGCCATCTCTCAATTTTTGATAAACGGCCGCACAGAAAATAATATTTTAAATTCAACAAGCATTGCTTAGCGCCTATGAACAAGTTTTCAGCGCACAGGATAAACACGAGCGAGTTCATTCAAAAATTACATCCTTGGTACATTCATCCGCCACAAGGCGGGCACCCGCAAGAACATCCTTATAGTAGTTCTCAGGCTTGCGATGCTCCTTCCCCGGCGGCGGCCCATCCCTCACAAGCTTCTCACCGTCCAGCTTACCCCAGTGCACCTTTGCACGGGCAAGGGCCCTACGGGCTCCTTCGATGCAGACAGACCGCTTGATGACCTCGAGCCGTGGACAGGCCTCCACCAGCCGCCGCACTAGCCCAAAGTAGCTCGCAGACAGGGCTTCTTCGGGCCACAGCCGAACTATGAAGCCCTTCATGGCTTGTTCGACTGCCTTGTGGAGCTCGACCAACTGTTTCAGCTGGTCGCTTAAGGGCATAGGGTGTCCGGCCTCAGCATACTGAGACTAGAACACCTTCTCCGTCGAGCTGCCCAGTAGAATGCGGCGGCGTCAGATACGCTGCGGGGAAGATCTGCGAATGCCCCTGGAGAGCTCCGGATTCGGGTAAGTAACAAGTAATTTACTTTTATATTTCTGCTTTGCATAAAGAATGCCTTACCCGCTGCTATCTTTTTCACCTCCTCCAACTCTTGGAGGGCCTTTTGGGCTTCGGCCTTGGCAGACTTGGCAGTCTCAAGGGCCGCCGCGAGCTCGGACGCTTGGGTCTTTGACTCAAGCTCCAAACTCTCATGTTTTTCATGAGAGCCTGAAGCTCTTGCTGCACCTCGCCGGCCTGAGCCCCAAGTTTCTCTCGCTCGGTGTGCTCCGCGGCCGTTTTCTTTTTGGCCTCGGACAGCGCCTGCTTGAGGGTCGCCACCTCAGTCGTGGCCCCTATAATAAGCAGTGCAATCCTGTTATTTTTTGCAATCGCACCTCTCTATAGGCACTTTTTCTGTAAGGTATTTCTTACCTTCTTTCTCCTCGAGCTGCCGCTTGGCAAGGCCGAGCTCTTGCTCGGTCCGCTCGAGTCCCTGTTTCAGGGCACCCACCTCCGCAGTTAGTGCGGCGGTGGCTAGAAGCGAAGCCTGCATACGCAGATTGACTCTTTGTTGTTAGACTCCTGCGAAATTTAATAGATCCTCTATTCGGCTTTTCTTTCCGAACGCCAAACAGAGCATCAGGGGCTACTGTCTATGCGGTAATATTTTTACATATTTTTACTTACCTCGAAGCCTGTTAGAAGGCTAGCGCAAGCTTTAGTCAGTCCGCTCTTGGCGGACTGAACCTTCTGGATCACCATACTCATAATAGTATGGTGCTCCTCGTCGATGGAGGCGCCATCAAGCACCTCCAGCAGATTGTCCGGCACCTCCGGTTGGACGGAGGCCGCCGGCTCAGAAGACTTGCTCCTCTTGGAAGGAGTTTGCCTACCGCAGTCCGGAATTGTTGAAGATTCCGGCGCGGTGTCCGGCATAAAGCCGGACTTGGAGCCCTGGGGGTCTTGTCCCCTTTACTCCTGGAGTCTGGAAGGTCGCCTTGCGGCTCCTCCAGGACCACCTCCTCCTACCCCGGAGCTTGTTGCGATGCCACTTCGGCGTCATCCGCAGCGCAGGGGGAGACAGCGGGTGGAACTGAGTTCACGTCCGACGAATCCAGGGAGCCGCTCGACGACTCGTTGAGTTCGGCCCGGGGCGGGCTGCATGATTATATTCGACATTAGGGAAAGCTGTGCAACAAAAGGAATATCATGAGTTACTCTGTTATCCGAATACTTACGATTTCGCCGGACGCCTGGCCCTGTCCGGCCACTCCTCTTCGTCCTCGTTGGCGTTGGGGGCATAGTCCGGCGGAGGGTTTTTTTTTCTTCTTGGACCCTTTGGCCCCCCTACTAGGGCGGCCTTCCTCTTCTTTCCTCCCCCCGCTGGAGGGGGAGAGGTTTCTTATTCCTCCTCCTTGTCTCCACGGGAGGAGTGCGTCTCGGACTCGTCGGATGACGAGTCCGACCCCACCACGTTACGGGCACTCTTTTGAGTCCCCGTGGTCTTCTTCCTCTTGGCCTTCTTTTCCGGCACCACATAAGGCGCCGGAGCCAGGAGCTTCACTAGTAGAGCTGGGGCTGGGTCTTCGGTCAGAGGAGCCGGACAGTTAATCGGTCCGGATAACGGCCGCCAAGCCTGTCAAAGGTAAGGGAGTTTAGATCTCGCATAGAGTTAAACTATGAAAAAAGCTGAACATCCTGTAAAAGGTGAAGATAGCTTACCTCGCTAGCGTGACGCTGCGAGCTGTATCCGCGGTCCTCGGAAGAGGATGCGGGAGCCCTGGCACCTTCGATTAGCGCCTTCCAGACGTCTTCATACGTCGTGTCAAAGAGCCTGTTAAGGGTTCGGTGCTGTGCCGGGTCGAACTCCCACAGAGTAAAGTCCCGTTGTTGGCACGGGAGGATTCGGCGAACGAGCATGACCTGGACTACATTTACAAGCCTGATTGGCTTGTTTACCAGGGACTGGATGCATGTCTTCAGTCCGATCACCTCTTCCTCGTTACCCCATGATAGGCCCGTCTCTTTCCAGGACATGAGCCGCGTGGGGGGTCCGGATCGGAACTCGGGGGCTGCAATCCATTTCAGATCGCGTGGCTCGGTGATGTAAAACCACCCGGCTTGCCACCCCTTTAGGGTCTCTACAAAGGAGCCCTCGAACCACAGGACGTTGGCAATCTTGCCCACCATGGCTCCTCTGCACTCCGCCTGGCTGCCGCACACCACCTTGGGCTTGACATTGAAGGTCTTGAGCCAGAGGCCGAAATGGGGGCGGATGCGGAGGAAAGCCTCGCACACGACAATAAACGCCGAGATGTTGAGGATGAAGTTCGGGGCCAGATCGTGGAAATCCAGGCCGTAGTAGAACATGAGCCCCCGTACGAATGGGTGAAGTGGAAAACCCAGTCTGCGGAGGAAGTGGGGAAGGAATACTACCCTCTCGTAGGGCCTTAGGGTGGGGAGGAGCTGCCCCTTCGCGGGAAGCCGGTGCGCGATGTCTTTGGACAAATATCCGGCCTTCCTAAGCTTTTTGACGTGGCCCTCCGTGATGGAGGAGACATTCCACTTGCCTCCCGCTCCGGACATCACTGGAGAAGGTCGAGGTGGGAAGTGCGGGCTTGGGCGCTGGAGCTCGGGTGCACAGGAGATGGATAGGCAGGGGAGGAAGAAGGCGTAGGTAAAAAGGGTGGATCCTTATCCCCTTATATGGGCGGATGCGGTAATGCGTCCCCACCTGCCTAATAAAACTTGCTTGCCTCCCAAGCGCCGTGGTAGATGGCGCGGTTAGGGTTACCCACGTCCGTATTGATGAGAATCCCGTAAAAAGGGCACACGAGCTCTGCTTTGACAAGACGTGCCAAGGAAGCCGCCTCGCAAAACATGCTGAGGTGGAAGAGTAAAAACGATTCGAGTAAAGAACTTGGCCGTAGTGTGATGACGCACTGCGGAATACGTTAGCAGATTTGATTTGTGTTAATATTATTCTCTCTATGGCAATATGTGGAAACTTATTTTGCTGAGCCGGACACTACTCTTGGTGTTTACAATCTTCTACGAAGGACTTGGAGGAGGAACCCGCCTTGCAATGCCGAAGACAATTTGCGCGCCGAACTCGTCGTCATTGAAGCCTGGTTCAGGGGCTACTGAGGGAGTCCTGGATTAGGGGGTGTTCAGGTAGCCGGACTATACCTTCAGCCGGACTCCTGGACTATGAAGATACAAGATTGAAGACTTCATCCCGTGTCCGGATGGGACTTTCCTTGGCGTGGAAGGCAAGCTTGGCGATGCAGATATTCAAGATCTCCTACCATTGTAACCGACTCTGTGTAACCCTAACCCTATCCGGTGTCTATATAAACCGGAGGGTTGTAGTCCGTAGGCAATCAACTCCATACACAACAATCATACCATAGGCTAGCTTCTAGGGTTTAGCCTCCTTGATCTCGTGGTAGATCTACTCTTGTACTACCCATATCATCAATATTAATCAAGCAGGAGTAGGGTATTACCTCCATCGAGAGGGCCCGAACCTGGGTAAAAAACATCGTGTCCCTTGTCTCCTGTTACCATCCGGCCTAGACGCACAGTTCGGGACCCCCTACCCGAGATCCGCCGGTTTTGACACCGACACTCGGCCTTATGCCTGGTGTTTTGTTCCACTCTTGCCGCCCTAGTTTCCATCATACCGGTGTTATGTTCCTTGATTATGTGTTCCTTACATGGTTGGGTGTTATGGGGACCCCTTGAAAGTTTGCTTTGAATAAAACTCCTCCAACAAGACCCAACCTTGGTTTTACCATTTGCCTCACCACCACCTACCCTTCCCTCGGGTCGGCCAACCCGAGGGTCATCTTTATTTTAAACCCCCCCGGGCCAGTGCTTGTCTAAGTGTTGGTCCTAACCGAATAGACTGCGGGGCCACCTCGGGGAAACTTGAGGTTTGGTTTTACTCGTAGGATGTATCATCCGGTGTTGTCCTTAGAACAAGATATGCAGCTCCTATCGGGATGTCGGCGCATCGGGCGGTCTTGCTGGTCTTGTTTTACCATTGTCGAAATGTCTTGTAACCGGGATTCCAAGTCTGATTGGGTCTTCCTGGGAGAAGGAATATCCTTCGTTGACCGTGAGAGCTTGTGATGGGCTAAGTTGGGACACCCCTGCATGGTTTTGAACTTTCGAAAGTCGTGCTCGCGGTTATGGGCAGATGGGAATTTGTTAATGTCCGGTTGTAGAGAACTTGAAACTTAACTTAACTAAAATGCATCAACCGTGTGTGTAGCCGTGATGGTCTCTTTCCGGCGGAGTCCGGGAAGTGAACACAGTTCTTGTGTTATGCTTGAATGTAAGTAGTTTCAGGATCACTTCTTGAGCATGATAGCTTATCGATCGTGCTTTGCTTCTCTTCTCGCTCTCATTTGCGTAAGTTAGCCACCATATATGCTAGTGCTTGCTGCAAATCCACCTCACTACCTTTTCCTACCCATAAGCTTAAATAGACTTGATCGCGAGGGTGTGAGATTGCTGAGTCTCCGTGGCTCACAGATTACTTCCAAAACCAGATGCAGGTGCCGACGATGCCAGTGCAGGGGACGCGACCGAACTCAAGTGGGAGTTCGACGAGGATTCAGGACGTTACTATGTTTCCTTTCTGGACAATCAGTAGAGGAGCCCAGTTGGGGCAATCGGGGATCTAGCATTTGGGATGTCTTTCTTTATTTGGTTCCGTAGTCGAACCTTGATTGTATTCTAGATGAGGTAATGCCATATTCATGTTTTGTGTGAAATGGCGATTGTAAGCCAACTCTTTATCCCTTCCTTATTCAGTACATGGGATGTGTAAAGATAACCCCACTTGCGACATGCCTACCATGCGGTTATGCCTCTAAGTCGTGCCCCGACACGTAGGAGATATAGCTGCATCGTGGGTGTTACAATAATCTTATGATGCCTTTGATCCTGGGTGGCGAACCATAGGATGATCACACGGGTACTCCGGGATACCCTAGCACAACACTGGATTCTCCAGGTACCCACAACCAATCCACCGAGATGTGTATTTAAGTAGCCACATTAAGTTAACCATTAATTAACAATCTCACATCTGTCATGGAAACACTCAAACCCAATCCATGTCTGCAAGCATAGCATGGCAATATAAGCACATCATAGAAGTAACTCCCAAGGTTTAATAATAAAAGGGCAATAGGTTCTACCTCATCATCTACTTCCCAATACCGACAAGTTATCAATCCTAATCATGCAATGTTTGAGGGTTGATACTAATGCATAAAAACTTGGTAACAAAGGGACATGATCAAAGTGTTACTTGCCTTGCTGATGATCCGCAAAACCTAGAGACTTGTAGTAGCATGCTACACACTCCAGGAATTCTATCGCAAACAATCAATAGCATACATAAGAATTCAAGCAATGATGCACGGGTAAAACTCAAATAACAAGATGCAATCTGAAAATTCAGCTGAAGAGATTCGATTTGCAAAAAGGATCGATCAAATCGGAGTTACGGACCTAAAACTACAGCCAAAAGAACTTCGAGAACAAATCTTCTTGAAACCAAATTTTCAATTGTCAAAACCTTGTTCAAGTAGATTAAATAGAAAGAGGGGCTCGCGACGAAGATTTTGGCGTTGGTTTCACTGGATTTGGACGAACGGTTAAAAAGTTGCGAGGGTTTGAAGATCAGGGGCTAATCTGCGATAAAAGAAATCACGGATAGGTCCCTGTCAGAAAAAGAAAAAGACTACGGCGCGGACGTTCGTTAACAGAGACGAACAGGTGAATGAGTTCTTTAAAACAAACGAACGAACAAATGTTCGCAGACGAAACTAAACCGAGAAAAACCGAACCGATTTAAAGAAAGAAAAAAACCAATATAGGGTTGCTAAGAAAAAACGGAGGTTTTTACCTAAAACCGAAAAAACAGGGCGGCGAATCGGCTAGGTCCGGCGCGGCTCCGACGGCTTTCCGGCGAGGCAGGGCGGCTGCGCG
>NC_041382.1:371389481-371397579 GCF_002162155.2 Triticum dicoccoides
CGAGGCAGGCGGCAGCTACGGCGGCGAGGTGCGGCGCAGGCGGCGAGGCAGCTCGGGGTCCAAGGGGGGTGGTATTTAAAGGGGGGAAGAGGCGGCAGCGGGGTCCGACTTGGGGAGGGGGTCGGTGGCGTCGGGCGAGGCTCGGACTCCCTCTGAGTCCGGTGGCGGCACGCGGGCAAGAGAGGGAAGGCGACGGCGAAGCTGGGCCGGCTGGGCCCTTGGCCCAGTTCGGTCCAGGAACTTAAAAAAACACCGAAAAGGAAAAAAAAATCCTAAATAAACATAGATTTTTTTTCTTCTAAAAATGCCACAAACAATTTTCACCGTCTAAATAAAATATTTAGAATAAAGTGAACATTTTCTTGGCCTACAAATGCAATTTAAAAATGCATATTTTTCTAATACAGATAAAATCCAAATAAAATTATTTATTTGATTTTAACATTTTTCCTCCAATATTTCTTTTATTTTGGAGAAGTCATATTATCTCCTGTCATATATTATAATACGAAATATTTCGGAGAGAAAAATAATTAAATCAAAATGACCCTCTTGTCAATATTTGAGAAAAATCAAATATGAAAATAATAAAATCCTCAACTCTCTCGTGGGTTCTTGAGTTGCTTAGGATTTTTAGGATCACAACCAAAATGCAAATAAAATATGATATGCATATGATGACCTATGTAAAACATTCCAAATTGAAAATTTGGGATATTACAAACCTACCCCCCTTAAGATGAATCTCGCCCTCGAGATTTGGGTTGGCTAGAAAATAGGTGTGGGTGGTCCTTCAGTAGATCTTTCTCTCGTTTCCACATGGCTTCATCCTCGGTATGGTGGCTCCACTGAACTTTGCAAAACTTGATAACTTTGCTGCAAGTAACTCTACTGGCAAGCTCGAGAATCTTGACAGGTTTCTCCTCATAGGTTAAATCACTATCCAACTGAATCGCTTCCTAGGGCACTGTATCTCTCAGAGGAATATCGGCCATATTAGCATGGCACTTCTTCAACTGGGAAACGTGAAACACATCATGAACTCCTGACATTCCTTTGGGTTACTCCAACTTGTAGGCAACTTCTCCCATATGTTCCAGAACTCGGTATGGTCCTACAAATGTCGGGGCTAACTTTCCCTTAACTCCAAAGCGTTTAACTCCTCATAGAGGTGACACTCTAAGATATGCTCTGTCACCGATTTCATCTACCTCCTTGCGTTTTGAGCCTGCATAACTCTTCTGCCTGGCTGTGCTATCTTCAGTCTATCGTGAATCATCTTAACCTTCTCTTCGGAATCTTTGATCAAATCTGGTCCTAACAACTGGCGGTCTCCAACTTCATCCCATATCAATGGTGTCCTGCACCTCCTTCCGTACAAGGCCTCGAAAGGTGCCATCTTCAAACTGGCCTGGTAGCTGTTGTTGTATGAGAACTCCATGTAAGGCAAATTGTCATCCCAACTACATCCATAATCTAGAGCACAAGCTCTCAACATGTCCTCCAGAATCTGATTGACTCTCTCGGTCTACCCATCTATCTGCGGATGAAAGGTCGTACTAAACTCTAGCCTAGTACCCAAGGTCTGGTGCAGCTGATTCCAAAACTTTAAGGTAAACTGTGTTCCTCTATCTGATACGATGGTCCTTGGAACTCCATGCATGCATAATATCCTGGTCGTATATGTCTTGCCCAACTTCGCACTCGTATATGTGGTTTTCACTGGGATAAAGTGAGAGACCTTGGTCAAACGATCCACTACTACCCAAATAGAATCATATCCCGATCGGGTCCTGGGCAATCCGGTGATGAAATCCATGCCAAGCTTATCCCACTTTCATTCGGGTATCGGCATACACTGCAGTAATCCTGCTGGCTTCTGATGTTCTGGCTTCACTCTCTGACATACATCACATACGGCTACATACTTGGCAATATCCTTCTTCATACCAGTCCACCAGAAATGCTCCTTCAAATCCAAATACATCTTGGTGTTTCCGGGGTGTATCGAGTATGGCGAGTCATGAGCTTCCTGAAGTATCAACTTCCTGATCTCTGCATTATTGGGTACATAAACATGGTCCTCAAACCACAAGGTGTCGTGCTCATCCTCACGAAAACCTTTGGCTTTTCCTTTACTCATCCTCTCTTTTATCTCAGCAATTTCCTTATCATCCTTCTGAGCTTCTTGAATTTTTCCCAATAATGTCGACTGAACTTCCAATGCTGCACCAAAACCTCTAGGGACTATCTCCAAACGAAGCTCCCTGAGATCTTCGGCCAACTCCTTTGGTAATCCTCCACTTACGAGGGTATTGGCATAACTCTTTCGGCTCAAAGCGTCTGCTACAACATTGGCCTTGCCTGGATGATAGTGAAACTTCATATCATAATCTTTTATAAGCTCCAAACATCTCCTTTGGCTAAGATTCAGCTCCTTCTGTGTGAAAATGTACTTCAAACTCTTATGATCCGTGTACACATCACAATGATTTCCAATAAGAAAATGTCTCCAGGTCTTGAGTGCACGCACTACAGCTGCTAACTCCAAATCATGTGTGGCATAATTCAACTCATCCAGTCAAAGCATCGTGAGGCATATGAAACAAGTCTTATGTCCTACATAAGTACCCCTCCAAGTCCTAAGCGAGAAGCGTCGCAATACACATGGAAATCTTTGCGTATATCTGGCAGAATTAGCACTGGGGTTGTAACCAAACGTTTCTTCAACTCCTAAAACTTGCCTCACATTCATCTATCCATTTAAACTTAGTGTCCTTCTTCAGCAACTCCGTCATAGGCTTCGCAATCTTAGAAAAATTCTCAATGAATCTCCAATAATATCCCACGAGTCCAAGAAAACTATGGATCTCTCCAACTGAGGTGGGTGCTAGCCAATCAGTGACAGACTGTACTTTGGTAGGATCTACTACAATACCTTCTCCTGATATAACATGTCCAAGAAATCCTACTTCCTTCAACCAAAACTCGCATTTGTTGAACTTGGCATATAACTGATGTTCCCTGAGCTTCTCAAGAACTAAACGCAAATGCTCCTTGTGTTCCTCTTCATTCTTCGAGTATACCAAAATATCATCAATGAACACCACGACAAACTTATCCAAGAACTCCATGAACACCTTATTCATCATACTCATGAAATAGGCTGGGGCATTAGTCAATCCAAATAACATAACCGTATACTCATACAACCCGTACCATGTGGTGAAAGCTGTCTTGGGCATATCCTGTTCTCGAATCTTCAGCTAGTGGTATCCTGATTGCAGATCAATCTTGGATAATACTTTAGCTCCTTGCAGCTGGTCAAACAAATCATTAATCATCGGCAGTGGGTATTTGTTCTTTATCATCACTTCATTCAATGCCCGATAATTAACAACCATTCTCAAGGATCCATCCTTCTTCTCAACCAAGAGCACTAGGGCTCCCCATGGTGACGAACTTCGTCGAATGTAACCTTCTTCCAATAACTCCTTAATCTGCTTCTTAATCTCCTCCAGATCATTTGCAGGCATCCGGTATGGTCTCTTCGATATTGGTCTGGTGCCTGTCAACAGCTTTATCAAAAATGTCTCGATCCGATGGCATGCCTGGTAGCTCCTCTGGAAATACATCCGGATAATCCTTCACTATCGGCACTTCCTCCTGAACAACTCCTGAGAGGGAATTTACTTGGGTTCTCTTTGGTGCATTCCTGGACACATACTTGATCCTTTTTCCCTCAGGGGTAGTGAGCAAAATTGACTTACTGGCGCAATCGATGTTTCCTCCATACAATGACAACCAATCCATTCCTAGTATCACCACAATCCTTGTGACTCCAAAATTATTAGGTCTGAGGGGAAAACATGGCTACCAATGGTTAAGGGTATCCGATCGGACCATCGGCCGGCCATATACTCTGCTCCTGGTGAGCTTACTAGCATGGGTAACCTAAGGGCTAAGGTGGGTAACTTAAACTTGTCCACAAATCCCCTTGAAATGTATGAATGCGATGCACCAGTATCAAAAAGAACGAGAGTGGTAAATGACTTAACCAAAAACTTACCCATTACTACATCTGGCTACTCTTCAACCTCCTCCACGTTCACATGGTTCACTTGTCCCCTGTTGAAAGGGTTGGGCTTCTTCCCATAGCTTCCATTATTGTTACCATTCTTTGCTTCAGAACACTCGGTGGCGTAGTGTCCAGTCTTCCCGCACTTGAAACAAGTAATGTGACTTAGATCCTTCTTGGCGGGTGTGGCTGGGTTAGAGCGACTCTGATTGCTGCCTGTTCTGACCCCGTTTCCATTCTTGGGGCGACCGTGGTTATGCGAACTTCCTCCATTGTGGGTATGGCCTTCATGGTTATGGGTATATCCTCCCGAGATCGAGGTAAAACGAGGCTTCTGCTGAGCTCCTGAATTGTACTTCCCTTGTCCATACTTTCTTTTGCGGCTCTCAATCTGCTGCTGCTTCCCTTCAATCATAAGAGCTGTGTCTACCAACTCCTGGTAGTTGTTGAATGTTTCCACCATTAACTGAATACTCATCTCATCATTCAGCCCTTCCATAAACTTCTCCTACTTCACGGCATCTATAGCCACATCATTTGGGGCATAGCGAGCTAACTTGCTAAACTCATCCACGTACTGCCCCACAGTATGGTTTCCGTGGCGTAAGTTGTGAAACTCACACTTCTTCATGCTCATAGCTCCAGTTGAGACATGAGCAGTGCAGAATGCTTGCTGAAACTGCTCCCAAGTGACATTGGCTACAGGGAAAGTGGATGTGTAATTCTCCCACCATGAGACTGTAGGTCCATCCAGTTGATGTGCGGTAAAACGCACCTTCTCAGCATCTGTGCAACCTGCAGTCGTCAACTCCCTTCCAATCCTTCGTAGCTAGTCATCGGCAACTATTGGCTCGGTGCTGCTGGAAAACACCGGCGGCTGCAACCATAGAAAACGGGCTAAGTTGTCAACTGGAGGTTGTGGCGGTGCATTGTTGTTATTGTTGTTGTTGTTGCCTTGGTTTTGTACTAGTAGCTACATCAAGGCATTCTGTTGTCGGATCAACTGTGTGAGCTCCGGTGGGAAGGCAAATCTAGGGTCACGTCTTGGAGGCATCTGATGGGATTAGAGGGTAGAGATTAGAATAGAATGGGGTCTAGTGAGAAAGCACTACCCATATGCACATGAGACAAACACATTCATATCAGACCAAATCAATTCAAGCAAGGGCATACAAATGGTCTAACTACCATTACAGTGCTCGGACTACTACTATATACATGGGGGAAAATACTAATAATAATGGTGGTCGACTAGAAATTTTGATCGGTGGAAGACTCCATGATATCCGCTCCAGCTTCGTCTTCATAATCATCATCACTACTATCGGGGTCGGAGTCAGTGTCGTCGATGATGATGTAGTCCTTGGGATGGTCGTCATCTCCTCCTGGCGCGGGGTCTCCCATGAATAGTCCCAGCTTCCTTGTCAGGTCGCCATTCTTCTCCACTAGTATTGTGACTTCCTCCTCGTATCCGTCGCATGTAGACTTGAGTTCCTCTTCAAGCTCCATGTTCCTAGTCATCAACTTCTTCAGATCTATCATGCTTGCGCACATCTGGTTCTCCTGGGGATGAATGTGCTGGTTTAACTCATGGATAAAGGCTGCAATGGACCTGTCCCTCCTGGTGCAGATCATCTCCCATTGCTCATCTCAGCGCCCACATATCTGGTAGATGGTGTCCTTAAGATCTTTGTGATAAACTTCGCCGATGCGTCCCATGGCGATGTGGGCTGCCATGCTCTTACCTAAACTCCAGGTTGGTGCATCAAAGGAAAACTCTATGGGCTCAGTGACTGGCGTGAATGTCCTTCCTGGAACTTGAACTCGAATCTTCCATCGCTCCAGTTCTGGTAAAGTGGCGGTGTAGGTCCCGGTGAAGCTTGGTATTCCGATGTTCAGGTACCTAGTGACTTCCTTCAAGTGTCGTCCAAAGGGTGTGTCTTCATCCAGTTGTGCAAACTTGTTCATTGAGTCTGCCATCCTATAGAGTAGAAAATGGAGAGGAGTCATAAATGAGTAGAGAAGAGTGACCTATGGCTTATCTTAGTGGTCGTGTCTTATAGTCAGCGTGTGCTCTAATACCATCTTGTAGCGATCCTACCTTAGATGGTCAAATCTCTGTGCATAAGTGTCATCCCTGGAACGGTAATGCTGACACACACAGTACTTGAAGGATTTATAACAGAGTTCAATCACACACTTATTACATCGAATGTCTCAAAAGAGAACTTATTACATTAAATATGGCTTAAGGCCATCAAAAAAATAACATCGGAAGGCTTGGAAGCCAAAGTGAGTCCATCAACTCCAACGGCATAGCTGAGTGCACGACAACGACCTAGCGCACCTTACTCTTCATCTGAAAAGTCTGCAACATGATACGTTGCAGCCTGAAATGGGTCAGCACATGGAATATGCTGGCAATGTAACATAGTAGATCAATAAACAAGATAAATGCTATCACTACATGCATATATGGCTGGTGGAGGCTCTATGGTTACAATGTTTTGCGAAAAGCCAATTTTTCCCTACAACAAAGGAACATATTTTATTTAACTATCATGGTAGTTATTAAACATTTATAAGGTTCCTCCAACTCAATCCCAATTAGATAGTAAGAAAACCCCAACAAATTAATTAGAGTGTTGAGATCAACATGAAAATCCAAGAACCAGATACTCAAGATGTCCATAACCGGGGAGACGACTAACCATGATTAGTTTATACACTCTGCAAAGGTTTGCTCACTTTTCCCCACAAGACTCGATCTCCTCCGTTGGATTTCTCGCACTACATGGTGTTTGAGAAACGGATGACCGAGACACAGTCTTTCAAGAACATTACTCTTTACTCTGGGTAGACAGTACCAACCTACATCCCCTACATCTGCTAGTCTACCATAGAAAGAGGTCATGCAACATACTCAACTATGCTAGAGCCCACAATAGCTTGTGGCTGCACACAGAAGTTTCTAGTGTGAATAATCTGATGATCCCTTTGAGCCTGGGTGGCGAACCATAGGATGATCACACGGGTACTCTGGGATATCCTAGGACAACACTGGATTCTCCAGGTGCCCGCAACCAATCCACCCAGATGTGTATTTAAGTAGCCACCTTAAGTTAACCATTAATTAAGAATATCACATCTGTCATGGAAACACTCAAACCCAATCCACGTCTACAAGTATAACATGGCAATATAAGCATAGCATAGAAGTAACTCCCAATGTTTGATAATAAAAGGGCAATAGGTTCTATCTCTTCATCTACTTCCCAATACTAATCATGCAATGTTTGAGGGTTGAGACTAATGCATAAAAATTGGGTAACAAAGGGATATGATTAAAGTGTTACTTGCCTTGCTGGTGATCCGCAAAACCTAGAGACTCGTAGTAGCACACTGTGCACTCCGGGAATTCTATTACAAACAAACTATAGTATACATAAGCATTCAAGCAATGATGCAAGGGTAAAACTCAAATAAGAAGATCCAATCTGAAAAGTCAACAGAAGAGATTCGATTTTCAAAAAGGATCGGTCAAATCCGAGCTACGGAACTAAAACTATGGTCAAAAGAACTTCGAGAACAAATCTACTTGAAACCAAATTTTAAATTGTGAAAACCTTGTTCAAGTTGATTAAACGGAAAGAGGGGCTCACGACAAAGATTTTGGCGTTGGTTTCACTGGATTTGGATGAATGCTTAAAAGTTGCGAGGGTCTGAAGATCAGAGGCTAATCTGCGATAAAAGAAATCATGGATAGGTCCCTGGTAGAAAAAGAAAAAGACTACGGCGCGGACGTTCGTTAACAGAGACGAACGGCCGAATGCGTTCGTTAAAACGAACGAATGGACAAACATTCGCAAATGAAACTAAACCGAGAAAAATCGAGCCGATCTAAATAAAAAAACAATCTAGGGTTTCTAAGAAAAACGGCTCCGACGGCTTTCCGGCGAGGCGGGGCGACTGTGGGGGTGGCGGCAGGGTGGTGCGGGTGGTGCGGTGGCTGCGGCGGCG
>NC_041382.1:371397849-371411027 GCF_002162155.2 Triticum dicoccoides
TGACTTGGGGAGGGGGTCGGCGGCGGCGGGCGAGGCTCGGAGTCCCTGCGAGTCCGGCGGCGGCACGCGGGTGAGCGGGGGAAGGCAGCGGCGAAGATGGGCCAGCTGGGCCCTTGGCCCAGGTCGGTCCAGGAACTTTTTTTAAACAAAACCACCGAAAAGTAAAAAAATCTAAAAATATATAAAAAATTCTAAAAATACCAAAAACAATTTTCACCGTCTAAATAAAATATTTAGAACAAAGTGAACATTTTCTTGGCCTAAAAATGCAATTTAAAAAATGCATATTTTCTAATTCAAATAAAATAGCAATAAAATCCAAATAAAATTATTTACGTGATTCTAACATTTTTCCTCCAATATTGCTTTTATTTTGGAGAAGTCATTTATCTCCTCTCATATATTTTAATACGAAATATTTCAGAGAGAAAAATAATTAAATCAAAATGACCCTCTTTTTCAATATTTGAGAAAAATTCAAATATAAAAATAATAAAATCCCCAACTCTCTCCGTGGGTCCTTGAGTTGCTTAGGATTTTTAGGATCACAACCAAAATTCAAATAAAATATGATATGCATATGATGACCTATGTATAATATTCGAAATTGAAAATTTGGGATGTTACACGCATGAGCTCCGTTAGTATAAGAAAACAAACCACCACTTTAAGGTACTGTAATGAACTAATTCTTTATCTATATTGTTGTTAAACCTACTGTATTCCAACTTCTCTAGATTCATCAAAATAAGCAAACAACACACGAAAAACAGAATCTGTCAAAAACAGAACAGTCTGTAGCAATCTGTAGGTTACGAATACTTCTTTAACTGCAAAAATCCTGAGAAATTAGGAAATCCTAAATAATTTGTATATTTACCTACAACAGTTGGAATTGGTATTTTATCACTCTCTGGTAAAAAATTAAAATTATTCTCGTCAGCGCATACTTTCTGGGTTTTTTCAGCAAGATCAAATAACAATCACCCAAGAAGATCCTAAAGGCTTTACATGGCACAAACACTACTTAAAACATAAAAACACAATCATAACAGAGGATAGATGGTTTATATATTACTAAAAAGGAACAAAAAGTAAGGAACAAAAATAAAATTGGGTTGCCTCCCAACAAGCGCTATCGTTTAACGCCCCTAGCTAGGCATAAAAACAAGAATAGATCTAGGTATTGTTATCTTTGGTATGCAATCCATATGTGGCACTCATAATAGATTAATAAGGTAATTTAATTTTCTTTCTAGGAAAGTGTTCCATATCCTTCCTTAACGGAAATTGGAATCTAATATTTCCTTCTTTCATGTCAATAATTGCACCAATCGTTCTAAGGAAAGGTCTACCAAGAATAATAGGACATGTAGGGTTGCAATCTATATCAAGAACAATGAAATCTACAAGCACATAATTCCTATTTGCAACAATAAGAATTTCATTAATTCTTCCCATAGGTTTCTTAATGGTGGAATCCGCAAGATGCAAATTTAAAGAACAATCTTCAAATTCATGGAAACCTAACACATCACACAAAGTTTTTGGAATCATGGAAACACTAGCACCCAAATCATATAAAGCATAGCATTCATGATCTTTAATCCTAATTTTAATAGTAGGTTCCCACTCATCTTAAAGTTTTCTAGGGATAGAAACTTCTAATTCAAGTTTTTCTTCATAAGATTGCATTAAAGCATCAACGATATGTTTGGTAAAAGCTTTGTTTTGATCATAAGCATGAGGAGAATTTAACACGGATTGCAACAAGGAAACACAATCTATCAAAGAGCAATTATCATAATTAAATTCCTTGAAATCCAAAATCGTGGGTTCATTGCTATGTAAAGTTTTGACGTCTTCAATCCCACTTTTATCAATTTTGGCATCAAGATCTAAAAACTCCGAATCATTAGGACGTCTTCTAACTAAAGTTGACTCATCTCCAGTCCCATATTTATAAAGATTCATATAGGCAAACAAAGACTTAATAGGAGACACACCAATCACTTTTAGATCTTCATCATTATTATCATGAAAACTAGAAGAACATGCTTTCACAAAGCAATCCTTTTTAGCACGCATCCTAGAGGTTCTTTATTTGCACTCATCAATGGAAATTCTCATGGCTTTGAGAGACTCATTGATACCATGCTTAGGTGGAATATATCTAAGTTTCAAAAAATCAACATCAAGAGAAATTCTATCCAGGTTCCTAGCCAACTCATCAATCTTAAGCAATTTTTCTTCAAGCAAAGCATTGAAATTCTTTTGCGAATTCATAAGTTCTTTAACACTAGTCTCAGAATCAAAAGGCATCTTATTAAAATTTCCATAAGAATTGTTGTAGGAATTTCCATAATTATTAGAGGAATTACTAGGGAACGGCCTAGAATTAAAATTGCCTCTATACGCATTGTTACCAAAATTGTTCCTACCAACAAAATTCACATCCATAGATTCATTATTATTCTCAATCAAAGTGGACAAAGGCATATCATTAGGATCAGAAGAAGCACTCTTATTAGCAAACATTTTCACAAGTTCATCCGTCTTTCCACTCAAAACATTAATCTCTTCAATAGCATGAACTTTTTTACTAGTGGATCTTTCGGTGTGCCATTGAGAATAATTAACCATAATATTGTCTAGGAGTTTAGTAGCTTCCCCTAAAGTGATTTCCATAAAAGTGCATCCCGAGGCCAAATCTAAAAGATTTCTAGAAGAAAAATTCAATCCAGCATAATTTTTTTGTATAATCATCCATAAATTCAAACCATGTGTAGGATAATTGCGTATCATTAGTTTCATCCTCTCCCATGCTTGTGAAACATGCTCATGCTCAAGTTCTTTGAAATTCATAATGTCGTTTCTAAGAGAGATGATTTTAGCGGGAGGAAGATACTTAGAGATAAAAGCACCTTTGCACTTATTCCATGAGTCAATACTATTTTTAGGCAAAGAAGAGAACCAAGTTTTAGCACGATCTCTAAGAGAAAATGGAAATAGCTTCAATTTAATAATATTATTATCCACATCTTTATTCTTTTGCATATGACACAAATCAACGAAGCTATTTAGATGGGTAGCGGCGTCTTCACTAGGAAGGCCAGAAAATTGATCTTTCGTAACAAGATTCAACAAAGCAGTATTGATTTCACAAGATTCAGCATCGATAGTAGGAGCAATCGGAGTGCTAATAAAATCATTATTGTTGGTATTGGAAAAGTCACACAATTTGGTATTACCTTGAGCCATCGTGACAAACAATCCATCCAACACACAAGCAAACAAGAGGCAAGAGAAAAGAAGCAAATGAAAAAAAGGCGAATAAAACGGCAAAGGTGAAGTGGGGGAGAGGAAAACGTGAGGCAAATGGAAAATAATGTAATGTGAGGGATAAGAGTTTGTGATGGGTACTTGTTATGTCTTGACTTGGCATACATCTCCCCGACAATGGTGCCAGAAATCCTTCTTGCTACCTCTTGAGCATGCGTTGGTTTTCCCTTGAAGAGGAAAGGGTGATGCAGCAAAGTAGCGTAAGTATTTCCCTTAGTTTTTGAGAACCAAGATATCAATCCAGTAGGAGACTACATGCAAATTGCCTAGTACCCACACAAACAAATAAGAACCTTGCAACCAACGCGATAAAGGGGTTGTCAATCCCTTCACAACCACTTGCAAAAGAGAGATCTGATAAAGATAATAAGATAAATAATTTTGGTACTTTTGTTTTATAGATTGGAAAGTAAAGATTGCAAAATAAACGGTGACAGAAATGGATAGTTACGGAAAATTAATATGATGTAAAGTAGACCCGGGGGCCATAGGTTTCACTAGTGGCTTCTCTCAAGATAACATGAATTACGATGGGTGAACAAATTACTACCGAGCAATTGATAGAAAAGCGCATAGATATGAGAATATCTAGGCATGATCATAAACATAGGCATCACATCCGTGTCAAGTAGACCGAAAAGATTTTGCATCTACTTCTATTACTCCACACATCGACCGCTATCCAGCATGCATCTAGAGTATTAAGTTCATAAGAAGAGAGTAACGCATTGGGCAAGATGACATGATGTAGAGGGGTAAACTCAAGCAATATGATATAAAACCCATATTTTTATCCTTGATGGAAACAATACAATACATGTCGGTTCCCTTTCTGTCACTGGGATCGAGCACCGAAAGATTGAACCCAAAGCTAAGCACTTCTCCCATTGCAAGAAAGATCAATCTAGTAGGCCAAAGCAAACTGATAATTCGAAGAGACTTGCAAAGATATCAAAGCATGCATATAAGAATTCAGAGAAGAATCAAATATTCATAGGTAAACTTGATCATAAACCCACAATTCATTAGATCTCGGCAAACACACCGCAAAAAGTATTACATCGAATAGATATCCAAGAACATCAAGGAGAACTTTGTATTGAAGATCAAAGAGAGAGAAGAAGTCATCTAGCTAATAACTATGGACCCGAAGGTCTGTGGTAAACTACTCACACATCATCGGAGAGGCTATGGTGTTGATGTAGAAGCCCTCCATGATCGAATCCCCCTCCGGCAGATCGCCGGAAAAGGTCCCCAGACGGGATCTCACGGGTACAGAAGGTTGCGGCGGTGGAAAAGTGGTTTCGTGGCTCTCCTGGATGTTTTCAGGGTATAAGAGTATATATAAGCGAAAGAAATAGGTTGGTGGAGCTACAAGGGGCCCACGACGATAGGGGCGCGCTTGCCCCTGGGCGCGCCGCCCTACCTTGTGGACGCCTCGTTGCTTCCTTGAACTCCACTCCAAGTCTCTTGGATTGCGTTTGTTCCAAAAAAGATCCTCGCGAAGGTTTCATTCTGTTTGGATTCCGTTTGATATTCCTTTTCTGCGAAACACTGAAATAGGCAAAAAACAGCAATTTGCACCGGGCCTTCGGTTAATAGGTTAGTCCCAAATATAATATAAAAGTGCAAAAGCCAATTAAACATCCAAAACAGATAATATAATAGCATGGAACAATAAAAAATTATAGATACATTGGAGACGTATCAGTTAGTTGCAGGATGATGCAGTACGGAACGAGTAAAGAGACTTGCCCGTAACGAGATTGAACTAGGTATGATGATACCGACAATCGAATCCCGGGCAAGTACATACCGATGACAAAGGGAACAATGTATGTTGTTATGCGGTTCGACCGATAAAGATCTTCGTAGAATATGTAGGAGCCAATATAGGCATCCAGGTTCCGCTATTGGCTATTGACCAGAGAGATGTCTCGGTCATGTCTACATAGTTCTCGAACCCGTAGGGTCCGCACGCTTAATGTTCGTTGACGATACAGTATTATATGAGTTATGTATGTTGGTCACCGAATGTTGTTCGGAGTCCCGGATGAGATCACAAAATTGACGAGGAGCTCTGGAATGGTTTGGAGGTAAATATAGATATATAGGATGATATGGTTCGGCCAAGGGGTGAAGCCCACGAGGCTCTAGGTCTGTGCAAAAGGAGTTTTGCGGAGGCCAGGGGGCCAAACGCCGGGGCCAAACGCCGAGGCACATGGCGTCTGGGCCAGACGCCAAGGATTGTGGCGTTTGGTCCTAGAGTCCGAGTGGAACTCTTGCCTTTCGGGAAAAACCGACTTTGAGGAGGCTTTTGCTCCAAGTTTCGACCCCAGGGATCAACATATAAATAGAGGGGCAGGGCTAGCACCAAAGACACATCAAGAAACACCAAGCCATATGCCAACAACCCCGTCCCCTCTAGTTTCCTCCGTCATAGTTTCCGTAGTGCTTAGGAGAAGCCCTGCGGAGATTGTTCGTCACCAACACCGTCACCACGCCGTCATGCTGCCGGAACTCATCTACTACTTTGCCCGTCTTGCTGGATCAAGAAGGCGAGGACGTCATCAAGCTGAACGTGTGCTGAATGCGGAGGTGTTGTATGTTTGGTACTCGATCGGGATGGATCGTGAAGGTGTACGACTACATCAACCGCGTTGATAAACGGTTCCACTTTCAGTCTACGAGGGTACGTAGACACACTCTCACCTCTCGTTGCTATGCATCCCTAGATAGATCTTGCGTGATCGTAGGAAAAATTTGAAATGTTGCGTTCTCCAACAATGGTATCAGAGCCAGGTCTATGCGTAGATGTTATATGCATGACTAGAACACAAAGGAGTTCTGGACGTGGGTATATACATATTGCTTGTCGTCACTAGTTGATTCTTGATTCAGCGGTATTGTCGGATGAAACGGCTCAGATCGACATTACGTGTACGCTTATGCGAGACTAGTTCTACTGACGAGTTTCGCACACATGTGGCTAGTGGGTGTCTATTTCTCCAACTTTAGTTGAATCTGTTTCAATGAACAGGGTTCTTTCTGAAGATAAAAAAGAAATCACTATACTATGTTGTGGTTTTGCTGCGTAAGTAAGAACGGTTCTTGCTAGAAGCCCGTAGCAGCCACGTAAAACTTGCAACAACAAAGTAGAGTACGTCTTACTTGTTTTTGCAGGGCATGTTGTGATGTGATATGTTCAAGACATTATTATATAAATTGTTATATGAGATGATCATGTTCTGTAACATAGTTATCGGCAACCGGTAGGAGCCATATGGTTGTCGCTTTATTGTATGAAATGCAATCGCCATGTAATTGCTTTACTTTATCACTAAGCGATAGCGATAGTCGTGGAAGCAATAGTTGGCGAGACGACAATGATGCTTCCATGGAGATCAAGGTGTCAAGCCGGTGACGATAGTGATCATGACGGTGCTTTGTAGATGGAGATCAAAAGGCACAAGATGATGATGGCCATATCATATCACTTATTTGATTGCATGTGATGTTTATCCTTTATGCATCTTATTTTTCTTAGTTCAGCGGTAGCATTATAAGATGATCTCTCACTAAATTTCAAAGTACACGAGTTCTCCCTGAGTATGAACCGTTGCTACAGTTCGTCGTGCCGAGACACCACGTGATGATCGGGTGTGATAAGCTCCACGTTGTGCAAGCCAGTTTTGCACACGCAGAATACTCGGGTTAAACTTGACGAGCCTAGCATATGTAGATATGGCCTCGGAACACCGAGACGCAAAGGTCGAGCGTGAATCATATAGTAGATATGATTAACATAGTGATGTTCACCATTGAAAACTACGCCATCGCACGTGATGATCGGACATGATTTACTTGATATGGATCACGTGATCACTTAGATGATTAGAGGGATGTTTATCTAAGTGGGAGTTCTTAAGTAATATGATTAATTGAACTTTAATTTATCATGAACTTAGTACCTGATAGTATTTTGCATGTCTATGTTGTTGTAGATAAATGGCCCGTGTTGTTGTTCCGTTGAATATTAATGCGTTTATAGAGATAGCTAAGTTGAAAGATGATGGTAGCAATTACACGAATTGGGTCCGCAACTTGAGCATTATCCTCATTGCTGCACAGAAGAATTACGTCCTGGAAGCACCGCTGGGTGCCAAACCCGCTGCAGGAGCAACGCCAGATGTTATGAACACCTGGCAGAGCAAAGCTGATGACTACTCGATAGTTTAGTGTGCCATGCTTTACGGCTTAGCACCGGGACTTCAACGTCGTTTTGAACGTCATGGAGCATATGATATATTCCAGGAGTTGAAGTTAATATTTCAAGCAAATGCTCATATTGAGAGATATGAAGTCTCCAATAAGTTCTATTGCTGCAAAATGGAGGAGAATAATTATGTTAGTGAGCATATACTCAGAATGTCTGGGTACCACAATCACTTGACTCATCCAGGAGTTAATCTTCCAGTTGATAGTGTCATTGACAGAGTTCTTCAATCACTGCCACCAAGCTACAAGAGCTTTGTGATGAACTATAATATGCAAGGGATGGATAAGACAATTCCTGAGCTCTTCGAAATACTAAAGGCTACGGAGGTAGAAATCAAGAAGGAGCATCAAGTGTTGATGGTCAACAGACCACCAGTTTCAAGAAAAAGGGTAAAGGGAAGAAGGGGAACTTCAAGAAGAACGGCAAACAAGTTGCTGCTCAAGTGAAGAAGCCCAAGTCTGAATCTAAGCCCGATACTGAGTGCTTCTACTTCAAAGGGATTGGTCACTGGAAGCGAAACTGCCCCAAGTATTTGGCGGATAAGAAGGATGACAAAGTGAAAGGTATATTTGATATACATGTTATTGATGTGTACCTTACTAATGCTCGCAATACCGCCTGGGTATTTGATACTCGTTCTGTTGCTAATATTTGCAACTCAAAACAGGGGCTACAGATTAAGTGAAGATTTGCTAGGGACAAGGTGACGATGCGCGTGGGAAATGGTTCCAAAGTCGATGTGATCGCCGTCGGCATGCTACCTCTACATCTACCTTTGGGATTAGTTTTAGACCTGAATAATTGTTATTTGGTGCCAGCGTTAAGCATGAACATTATATCTGGATCTTGTTTGATGCAAGACAACTATTCATTTAAATCAGAGAATAATGGTTGTTCTATTTATATGAATAATATCTTTATGGTCATGCACCCTTGATGAGTCATCTATTTTTACTAAATCTTGATAGTAGTGATATACATGTTCATAGTATTGAAGCCAAAAGATATAATGTTAATAATGATAGTTCAACTTATTTGTGGCATTGCCGTTTAGGTCATATTGGTGTAAAGCGCATGAAGAAACTCCATGTTGATGGTCTTTTGGAATCACTTGATTATGAATCACTTGATGCTTGCGAACCATGCCTCATGGACAAGATGACTAAGACTCTGTTCTCGGAACAATGGAGCGAGCAACAGACTTGTTGGAAATAATACATACTGATGTATGTGATCCAATGAGTATTGATGCTCGCGGCGGGTATCGTTATTTTCTGACCTTCACAGATGATTTGAGCAGATATGGGTATATCTACTTAATGAAACATAAGTCTGAAACATTTGAAAAGTTCAAAGAATTTCAGAGTGAAGTGGAAAATCATCGTAACAAGAAAATAAAGTTTCTATGATCTGATCATGGAGGAGAATATTTGAGTTATGAGTTTGGTCTTCATTTGAAACAATGCGAAATAGTTTCGCAACTCACGCCACCTGGAACACCACAGCGTAATGGTGTGTACGAACGTCGTAACCGCACTTTATTAGATATGGTGCGATCTATGATGTCTCCTACTGATTTACCGCTATCGTTTTTTGGTTATGCTTTAGAGACGGCTGCATTCAAGTTAAATAGGGCACCATCGAAATCCGTTGAGACGACACCTTATGAACTGTGGTTTGGCAAGAAACCCAAGTTGTCGTTTCTTAAAGTTTGGGGCTGCGATGCTTATGTGAAAAAGCTCAACCTGATAAGCTCGAACCCAAATGGGAAAAATGTGTCTTCATAGGAAACCCAAAAGACTGTTGGGTACACCTTCTATCATAGATCCGAAGGCAAGATATTCGTTGCTAAGAATGGATCCTTTCTAGAGAAGGAGTTTTTCCAGAAAGAAGTGAGTGGGAGGAAAGTAGAACTTGATGATGTAACAGTACATGCTCCCTTATTGGAAAGTAGTTTATCACAGAAATCAGTTCCAGTGATTCCTACACCAGTAAGTGAGGAAGCTAATGATGATGATCATGAAACTTCTGATCAAGTTACTACCGAACCTCGTAGGTTAGCCAGAGTAAGATCCGCACCAGAGTGGTATGGTAATCCTGTTCTAGAAGTCATGTTACTTGACCATGACAAACCTACGAACTATGAGGAAGGGATGATGAACCCAGATTCCACAAAATTGCTTGATGCCATGAAATCTGAGATGGGATCCATGTATGAGAACAAAGTGTGGACTTTGGTCGACTTGGCCGACGATCGGCAAGCATTAGAGAATAAATGGATCTGCAAGAAGAATACTGACGCTCACGGTAATATTACTGTCTACAAAGCTCGACTTGTTGCGAAAGGTTTTTGACAAGTTCAAGGAGTGGACTACGATGAGACCTTCTCACCCGTAGCAATGCTTAAGTCCGTCCAAATCATGTTAGCAATTGCCAAATTTTATGATTATGAAATTTGGTAAATGGATGTCAAAAGTGCATTCCTTAATGGATATCTTAAAGAAGAGTTGTATATGACGCAACCGGAAGGTTTTGTCGATCCAAAAGGTGCTAACAAAGTGTGCAAGCTCCAGCGATCCATTTAAGGATTGGTGTAAGCCTCTCGGAGTTGGAATATACGATTTGATAGTGTGATCAAAGCATATGGTTTTATACAGACTTTTGTAGAAGCATGTATTTACAAGAAAGTGAGTGGGAGCTCTGTAGCATTTCTGATATTATATGTGGATGACATATTGTTGATCGGAAATGATACTGAATTTCTGAATAGCATAAAAGGATACTTGAATAATAATTTTTCAATGAAAGACCTCGGTGAAGCTGCTTAGATATTAGGCATCAAGATCTATAGAGATAGATCAAGACGCTTAATTGGACTTTCCAAAGCACATACCTTGATAAAGTTTTGAAGAAGTTCAAAACAGATCAAGCAAAGAACGGGTTCTTGCCTGTGTTACAAGGTGTGAAGTTGAGTCGGACTCAATGCCCGACCACTTCAGAAGATAGAGAGAAAATGAAAATCATTCCCTATGCTTCAGCCATAGGTTCTATCATTTATGAAATGTTGTGTACCAGACCTGATGTGTGACTTGCTATTAGTTTAGTAGGGAGGTACCAAAGTAATCCAGCAGTGGATCACTGGAACCACTCGTCGGAAGGCTTCTTCGGCGTGCCGGATAGGTATCCAGTCCCGGCGATGTGCCATACCTCGGTTCCTCCCACTTCGAATATTGACCCCCCTTGATTACGAGGGACGAGGCAGAACAGTTTTCTCCATAATTCAAAATGGGCCTCATAGCCCAGGAATAGCTCGCATAGAGCAAAGTAACCTGCGATGTGCAGGATGGAGGCGGGAGTGAAACTATGCAGTTGGAGGCCATAATACTTCAGAAGTCCTCGGAGGAAAGGCTGGATTGGAAATCCGACGCCTCTTAGCAAGAAGGGAACGAAGCATACTCGTTCCCCCTGGACGAATTGGGGAAATTCTCCGCCTGAACCCCGCCATTGAAGGACATCAATCCGGCTCGGACGGGACTAGATCCGCGGGAGGAAGGAAGCCCTGTTTTGCAGCTTCGTCAGCTGACCGTGAGATACGGAACATCTCTCCCAATCACCTTTTTAGGAGCCGCGGGGATGAGAGGAAGAGCTGGGAGCGCTAGCCATGTTGGAGTGGTTCCTCCTAGCGAGCTCTAAGGATTTTTTCGCAGGGTGTGGAATGGATCTGAGATGTATTCTCTTTAAATAGGCACCTCTCTTGTATGGTCAGGGTGGTATGTGCAAAAATACCCCGACCTCTCGTATTCGCTTGCCACGTGGAAGCTGAAGTCAGGAAGGCGTGGAAGCTGATGGGCGCCACATTAAATGGAAAAGCCGAATACCAATCTTTAAGTCAGGGACTTTGAAGTAATCGAAGGGGGAACCCGCCTTGCAATGCTGAAGACAATCTGCGCGCCGGACACCTCGTCATTGAAGTCTGGTTTGGGGGCTACTGAGGGAGTCCTAGACTAAGGGGTCCTCGGGCGGCCGGCCTGTTGGACATGGGCCGGACTATTGGGCCATGAAGATACAAGATAGAAGACTTTCTCCCGTGTCCAGATAGGACTCTCCTTTGCGTAGATGGCAAGCTAGGTGGCCGGATGTACTATTTCCTTTCTATGTAACCGACTTTGTACAACCCTAGTTCCCTCCGGTGTCTATATAAACCAGAGGCTTTAATCCGTAGGGACAATCATAATCAGATAGGATAGACTTCTAGGGTTTTATCCATTACGATCTCGTGGTAGATCAACTCTTGTAAACCCATACTCACCAATATTAATCTAGCAGGACGTAGGGTTTTACCTCCATCAAGAGGGCCCGAACCTGGGTAAACATTGTGTTCCCTGTCTCCTGTTACAATCAACCTCAGACGCATAGTTCGGGACCCCCTACTAGAGATCCGCCGGTTTTGACACCGTCATTGGTGCTTTCATTGAGAGTTTGTGACGTCAAAGTCAGGGTTGATGGCTCGCCTTGTGATCAAGGACAACATCACCGCCGATGGAGCCCTAGCCTCAGGCCAAACCCTCCGGTTGGGTGCTTTATCATGACGGCCCGTTCGGCCGGTGAGCCGACGATGACTTCTCGGGTCATCGAAAATCGCCTCCGAATTGACTTAGAATACTCCAAACAGATGGATCCAATGGAATTATCTTCCTTGAACGAACTCCTGGATTGCATTGCCTCCTTGGGGGTCGCTACAGACTACGATCGGATTGGGCTTAAACCCGGTCAGAGAGAAATCAAATCCCCATCGATCACCCATCAGATAGCGGTAGTGGAGGAGCAAAACAACAACTCTCCCTCTATACTGAGGACGAACTATGTTCGGATCTCCGAGCTCGAAGAGCCGTATACCTATCCACGGAACAACATGCCTTGTCCTGCGAACTTGGAATCAGACGGTAGACCTGAAAAATCGGTCGATCTCCCAGAGCCCGAACTATTAAGCTCGGAAATATCTCAAACTTCGGATCCCAAATTGGGTCAGGATTCGGATTTAAATCCACCCACCCACCCAGATATACGCGATCTCACATACCTATGGCAATAGTCTCAGGAAACAGTCCATCACTTTTGGGCCAGATTCCTCCTTGTCAAGAACAAGATCAACAATTGCCGCAACAAAGACGTGATCTCAATATTCCGCAGTAATTGTACGGATGAAGGAATCCTCAACGCTATCAACTGCCATCACGTAATACACTTCACCGACTTGGCAACCATAGTACAGAAGCACTGCGCGGTGGAAAGCGCCTGGAAAACTTAGGCAGCTCATTGGGAATCGCCAGCTCCGGGTCAACCTTTCGTCCGGACAAAAAGGATGCACCCTCACGGGGCGCCCGACATAGCAGTAAAGAAATCCAAACCCATTACGGGGCGCGGAACCGTTCTGGAGGGCTGGCTCGATAGGCCGTGCAAAATACACACAACACCAGATACCATACCTACCCACAGCCTTAGAGCTTGTTGGATACTCCGGCAAGTGGCCAAGAGTGGCGAGGATATCCTCACCAAA